>NC_057810.1:595170363-595220687 GCF_018294505.1 Triticum aestivum
CTCGGGTGCGTCCGGGGATGAGCGAGGGAGAGAGACAGAGGAGGGAGAGGGGATGCAGCGGGTGAGGGAGAAGAGCGAGGGGACACGGGGCGTCGTCGTGGCGTTGCTAGGAGGGCCAGGGAAGCAGGAGGTGGCCGGGGCGGCGTCGGCGCTCGCCACCGAGCTGCTTCGGTGCGAGGGGAGGAAGACGACAGGGGGGAAAGCGGCGGTGGGCTGGGCCGCTGGGGGAGCTGGGCCGGCTGGGCTGGACAGGTAAGCGCCAGGTAAGTTGCTGGGCTTCTCTCCTTTTTTTATATTTCTGTTCTGTTTTCTTTATTTAATTCTTTTGCCACTGTTTTGAATTTAAATTAACTCAAACAATGCCAAAACTCTTGTGAATATTTTTATTTGGCTAGATGGACTTTTCCAAAAGCTCATAAAATATTTCAGGGGTATTTGAAATTATATTCTAGTTATATGAATATAATTCAAATTCAAATAGCTAATGATTTAAATTCAAAGTCCCAAAAATAAATCCTTTTAAAATGTTCATTATTTTTGGTTTGGATCAAAACCCTTGCCAAAAATATTAAACATCTAAGAAGAGCATTTTGGAACAATGAATGAGATTTTAGGGGTTTTGCCCTTCTTTTATTTAGGGTTTTGAGGCTTCTGAATTCCTCAGTTCAAGTTTCAAAAATTTAAACATGATGCACAGATGGAAGCAAGCATAGGACAGGCCAGAACTAGGGGTATGACAACTCACCCCCACTAAACAAGAATCTCGTCTCAAGATTCAAGCGTAGGGTAAGATGAAGGGGAAACACAAACTAGTATAATCTTCACGATCCAGGTTGCACTTCGAATGAACGTTGATTCGATCACCATCATTGTCTCGAAGTCTTGCTCTGAGAAATCCTGCCAACATGACATGGAGAGAAGAAGGAGACTCTAGAAGGGTCGATCTTCTCGAAGATCGAACAACTCAGGATTAACTCACGGAATGAGACATAGCAACCTCTCTCGAGCTGAACACTAAACATACATCCATGGGAATGGAGTGAAGCAGATGACGAAGGTTCACTAGGTAGACAATAATTCCACACTTAAGAAGGTGGTAAACGATTGTTAACGTAGCGAGGAGTTGAGTTGCCACAATACCATAACGTGGCACCTTAGGGAAGGTGACTTGTGGAAATATCCCCTTAAGTGGCAAAAAGAATTACCTTTGATTCAGAGATCATTGAAACTCTTTATACCAGCCTAAGGAAAATCTCGAGCGATCGTTTGGAGGGGTTCGGTAGAATGGCATACTCGGACTTGGATGATGTGGATTACCTTGTTGAAGACAACGTAATGGATGAATTTGCTTACCACCGGAAATGGAAGAGACCCATGGTAGAATGGCACATTGGCGGTGCAAGCTGGGAATGAAATGCAAATGCTGGGAATGATTCTGGTAACTGGGGGAAGAACCCAACAATAGAGAGTGAATTCACTGTTTGAGAAGTTATAGCATAACCGAGGAAGTTGAGAGCAACCCTAGTTAATGCCGATGGTAACACCTAACGCTAGTGCGTGCTCTCAAGAACTTGAGCATTTCCACAATCATCAAGGTTTTACCAACATCCGTGTCAAGGATCCTGGCAACACAACTTGCTACCATGATGAATGATGATGGATGATGCAGATGCAAAGGAAGATAACACTTTCTCAGATTTCACCCTTGGCGGGGCCAAGGAAATAAAATCTGGATAATCGACCGAGAGACATTTAGCACTCCGCTTCTAATGTTCTCCTTGATGTGCTAGTGTATCCCATTCATAGATATGGTTTGATAACTAGAACATCAAGTAAAAGGTCGGACTTCAGGAGCAATAGAATCCATAAGGAATAGTTACGGAGGTAAATCCTACGAAATCCTTATGGGGATGTGGCCAATTTCTTCAATCAAGATACTACAATAATAGGTCTTCCGGCTGGGTGTGTTGGCCATGATATCCACTTAAACGGTTATCGAGGGACCAATATTATAGTTCTTGGGAAATGTTCCAACCATCATATCTGCCTGAGATTCAGACCTGGTTGGTGTCAGAATATTCCAGACCCATCGAGTCTAGGAAGAAAAATGAAAGTTTGCAACATAAATCGACGAGATGACGTTGCGAGATTCTCGGGGAATGAACTACGATAGTAAGCTCCAAAACATGAGCTGGTTCTGCTACAAACATGCGAACACGCTGTCCCAGACAAACATGACCACGTGGTAGTCTTATAATAAAACACTACCGAGTTCAGGTGGGGAACCATCAACGAGGATATCAAAATCCTTGCAGAAGGCATGCTCTTAAGAAGGAACTTCTTCTCCTTGAACAAATCAATCAGTGGCTTGGTGTGCTCGGAACACATATGGAATGAAGGTTGCAAGTCTCCAAACCATAGAATACTTCGCACATATGCATGACTGACTTGGGATGATTCCAGAGGAAGCAAAACTAACTTTCTCAAATTCACGGCGGCAACTTTCACCAAATGCACGTGTATAAGAGGAAGTCACTCCTTTCATCAAACAAATACTTCATGAGCTAGCATGAAGAAAATGCTTCAAAAGTTTCCAACACTAACTTGTTGTCCAACAAGACCATGGAGGAGATAAGGATGTTGTCAATGGGCTCAACAACAATTCATCTGGGTTTCCTTTTAAATGGAATTCCATAGTTAAGTGAACAAGTGATAGCATTGGTCAGACCAAAGATGTAAGGGTGTATGCTCGAGGGATCAACCACGAGTAAGACAACATTACGAGCATCGTTGGTACTGATTTGATTTGACGATAGCCCACACTCAAATCAAAGGATTGATAAGACAATAGGTCCAGCAACTGATCATAGGGACCAATCGATGAAGATATCATCGTTCTTCAACACACACTACACCAGAATATCCCTTTGGAACGAACTAAGTCAGGCAAGCTTTTATCTTCCAACTCTCCAAGTTGTTGTCTAGCTTAACCAACTAGCTCCGGGATATCCAACACAGATTCTTGGAGAAAGGGTGGTTCACAAGAAACCAACTTGATCACGAGCCCAACATAACAGTCAGGAAATAACCCGGTAACGCTTCCAAGAAGATATTTGGAAAGTCACGAACCACCGGTATGTTACTAAGCTCGAGAACAATCTTGCCTTTCAGGGCAAGACGATATGATCAAATGAGCGAGGACTTGACAAAATCCTAACTCATCAATCAAAATGTGCACCAGGAAGATGGACAAGGTAGAACGATAAATCTTAGAATGATGATTCAAGAACAAACACGTTAAGAATGAGGTTATTGTCCATTTAACTACCAAGCAACAAGGTTGCTAGGAGTATTGATTTCACACATCACGATTCACTTGTCGACATTCCGGTTATAACCACACGGAACCGAGGAATGAGTAATGATGGCGAGAAGTATCACTGTACCAAGAGTTCATAGGATGGTGTGCAATTCCTATAACAATCTCGATATAAAAGATGGTAATACTCCAAGGTAGAACAGAGCAAAAGCTGGATTAGCAATTTGTTCTGCGGAGCACAACTTCTTTGACCCAATCCTGGATATGGAAGAGGTACCGGAGTTTGTTTCTCCTAGTCATTCCGCGATAGAATGGCTTGACGGACCACAAGAGTAATAGGCATCGATAAACGAACGCACACATACTCTTGACTATCAATTGATAGACGAAGGTCAGTAGACAACTAAAGAGGGACAACTCAAAGGAACATATAACTTTCTGAGTTGTGGATGCATAGATTAGTATGTCGAACCAAGTTCAACATAATTCTTCCGGATAACCCATGCAGAAAGGTTGAGCTGGTAGAGTCACAATATAGCATGGAGAACTCATCGAGAGCACTCTTGTTGACATCTTTTGGTTCAGAAGAACTCCTGCCAAGAATGGTTCATGGTAATTGGAAGAAGGATGTACCACGAACCTCGAGAACTAACGCAAAGGTTACTAATATCCTAAAGGAACTAGCAAACACTATCAACATGAGGTAAGTAGAGTGAATCTCGGGTTCAAAACCCAGGAGTAGAATACCTACTACTAAGTAGCATCACGGAATGCTTTCGAGAATAAAGGCCAGAATCATCACGCTAGGACACAAATCATGGCTAGACCACTAGATGATCCCCTGAGACACCTAGGGTCATAATAATAATTCCAACATAAATGTCAAGGCAATAGAATACCTCAGCTCAACAATTAGTGTGATTGAGCTGGCATAAAGGAACATTGAAACCAGAGGGAAAGGATTTTGCAAATGCATCTGACTATTTAGAAACCTGGGATGACTCGGACAGCATAACGGCTGTAAATGCTCAGAAAAGATTTGAGACATACTACAAAATGGTGGCATAACCACTCAGAAGCACAATATCAAGGTTCCGAGATCAACAATTAACATACGGAAGTAGTAGGAACTGAACTGAGACTTAAATCCAACAATCTTATAAGTCTACTGATTAGTAACACGTGATCCTGACAGAAAGAAGAGATAGCCTAGTTCTTAATCCCCGTAGGAAAGATAAGATGACTCAAATCAGAAGGGCATAAGGTATAAGGAGTAAAAGAGCCTTACGTTCCATCCCACAATCAATTCCCTTATATAACTAAAGAATTTCTAGACTCAACTTCGACCAGTTTGGCTTGGTAAACCTACAGGCAGCCTGGCTCTGATACCAACGCTGTCAGGACCCCGACTCAATGCCACATCGATCTAGCATGTAACACCTCATATCACTTTGCGGCCTCACGCACGGTATTCCCACGGGTGTCGCCTTACCTTTGCCCGGGACCGTTTGCGTCTTTTGGCACACGTATATGATGGTGTCGCTAGCATCCATATGATAAGGAGCCCGGGCTGACATGGCTAGTCGTAAACCCAAAGTGGCACAAACTTACAGGGACAGGCATCCATGACCCAACATCGAACGTGTCGGTCATCAGCAAGTGAATCCAGGCTGTAGCACTGGGCTAGCAGGACTCCGGTGAACCGGGCTATAGCGGGCTAACAGGACTCCGGTATTCATCGCGTGACATTTCCCCGAAGGGACAGACACAGGAACGAAGAAGGACACATGCCGGCCAGCCTAAGTGTTCCGGAGCAGTGGCAAGCTACCATGGCTCAGTGGAAACACTAGGAGACATTTCCCGGTAAGAGAGGCTACTAAGGATAAACAACTAGATAGTCAGATCCCACACATACCAAGCATTCCAATAACATACACACAATATGCTCGATATGTGCAAACACAACATGGAATCACAACATGACTCTACAACTCAAGTATTTATATTCAATAGGCTCCGAGGAGCGAGATATTACAATCATGGGTCTCATGACCCAACACTCAGAGCATACAAGTCAAAGCACAAGCGGAAGCTATCATGTCTGAGTACAGACATCTATAAATGAAAAAGGCTAAGAAGCCTGACTATCTACCAGATCCTGCCGAGGGCACAAGATCGTAGCTGAGGTAACAAGCTAAACGTCGAAGTCCACGCGGTACTACTAGCGAGACCGAAGTCTCTCTGCAAAAACATAAATTAAGCAACGTGAGTACAAATGTACCCAGCAAGACTTACATCAGATCTAACTACATATGCATCATTATTGACAAGGGGATGGTGGAGTTTGACTACAGCAAGCCAGCTTTGACTCGGTGGCTATCCTGAACTACGACTGCAAGTAACTCTTTTGAGGTGGTGCACACGAGTCCACATATTCACCAACCAATACACCACTATGGATTCGCTCCCGTCTCCCTACGAGAACGCCATCCATAGCACTCACGCTTATCTTGCGTATTTTAGAGTATCCACTTTCACTTGTCTATGAACTATGCAAGGGGTCCAAGTTTCCATATCCGAGGAATCCGGCTATTCGAATAGATAATGATAACCCTGCAGGGGTGTACTTCTTCACACATGCTTTCGCCACTTATCGCCCTGTACACGTCATGTACCTCGGCAACCTTCAAGCGGAAGCCGGGCGAGGGAGTCGGCCACGACCTGACTAACCGAACAAGTCTCTAGTCCAGGTTTATCGCCTATTCGGGTTCCATCCGCAAGGAGATTCGGCCGGGGTGTCGCTCACGGCCCCAAACGATGTGTGCAGGGTTCCCAAGCCCACCTCGACGGGTGGATGTATACTTGGTACACCGTGCCACTGTGCCTAGTCTGTCCCAAGCCCACCTGTACCGGGTGCCACTTGGTAGACTACTAACACTACCTACAAACACCAGAAACTAGTTGCAACTCCTGGACAGAGATCATGTTGATTAATAAGTCGAGAGGGGTCGAGTTACCGGAACCCAATGTGTGGTAGTAACTGGTCATGGATCACAAACCCAATGTGTGGTAGTTACCGGAACTCAGTTCCTGAAGGCGGCTGCAATGAGACAACCCACCATGTACTCCTACATGGCCTCTCACCGCTACCTTTACCAAATCGTGTTCACACACTTAGCTCACACACAGTAGGACATGTTCACACGCCTCTGATTCATCCCCGATGAATCAGACCTGACTCAACTCTAAGCAGTAGCAGGCATGACAAACAAGCATGAATGAGTAGGCACATCAGGGCTCAAACAACTCCTACTCATGCTAGTGGGTTTCATCTATTTACTGTGACAATGACAGGTCATGCAAAGGATAAAGGGGTTCAGCTACCGCAGCAAGCAACAAATATGTCGTTGTTGTCCTAATGCAGTAAAAGAGAGCAGGAGCGAGAGAGTGGGATTTTATCAGAATGAACAAGGGGGTTTTGCTTGCCTGGCACTTCTGAAGATAATATAGCTCTTCATCGGTGTCATCGATCACATCGCCGGTACACGTCTATCGAGAGGGGACAATTACCGGCAAACAAGGAAGAACACAATCAATGCAATGCGACAATATGATGCATGAATGTGACATGGCAATATGATGTGATTTGAGCTAATGCAACTAGCTATGATTTAAATGAAGTTGGTTTGAATATAAGATTCAAATTCAAACTCCATATATGATTATTTAAATGCCCTTAATTTGTTTTGTCCAAAACAGAGTACAAACATTGTTCAAACATGCATGAAAATGGTACAGATGGATTCCTTGAATTTTTCTGATAATTTTTCATATATAATTTATTTAATTTGGAGCTACGGTTGAATTTCTATGAATTTTTAGAAGTTTATACAATTTTCTGGAATTTTTTGAATAAAAATAATCCAGAAAATGATTTATTGCGTCAGCACTAGGTCATGCTGATGTCAGCAGGTCAACTGGGCGCCCCAGGTCAAACCTGACCTGTGGGCCCTGCGTGTCAGTGTCTGGACTAACTAACCTAATTAAGATTAACCCTAACTAACTTGGTGAGCCGGGCGGGGCCCGCATGTCAGTGAGTCAGTGGCTTAACTAGAATTAGTTATTAACTAACCAAAAGTTAGCAGGGGCCAGGCCCACCTGTCAGTGAGCCTGGGGAAGTCAAACAGGGTCAAATCCCGGGTCAGTGGGGTCAAACCCACCGGCGACATGACGCCGGCGAGGCCCGAGACGGCGGCGCGAGCCGGAAACGCGCTACAGGGCACGGGCGAGGCTGTGCTTGGGCTCGTTGGAGAGCCCTTGCTGGTGCGCATCGAATGGTGGTGGTGGCCGTGCCTGTGGTGGCCGGTACCGACGACGGCGAGCTCGTGAGCGGCGGCCGGAGTTCGGCCAACGGCGGGTTAGGCGATGCAGGGCGCTAGGGGAGGCGTTGGTGCGTGCTACGTGCTCCTGGTGAGGTGTGGAGCACGGTGGTGTGCCCGGCTTCGAGCCACAGTGGCTCTGGCCACGATGGCGACGAGGCACGGCGGCGGCGAGCTTCGGCCGTGGTGGAAGATGGAGCTAGGGGACGGGAACAGAGGGAGCGAGCAAAGAGGAGGCAGCAGGAGCTCACAGGGAGAACGATGAGGTGGTCAGCGAGCTCGGGGGCGTCTTCGGTGCTGCGAATCGAACGGCGGCGATCGCCGGCCGTGGCGATGAAGATGGCGGTGATGGCGTGGCTTCAGGGCACCCGGCGTTGCGTGCGTCGTGGTAGAGCTTCCCGGACCCAAGGCGGAGCTCGTGGCCTAACTGGCTGGGCGTGGGGATGCTGGTGGCTCCGGTGGTGCTCGTCGGCGGTCTCGGGTGCGTCCGGGGATGAGCGAGGGAGAGAGACAGAGGAGGGAGAGGGGATGCAGCGGGTGAGGGAGAAGAGCGAGGGGACACGGGGCGTCGTCGTGGCGTTGCTAGGAGGGCCAGGGAAGCAGGAGGTGGCCGGGGTGGCGTCGGCGCTCGCCACCGAGCTGCTTCGGTGCGAGGGGAGGAAGACGACAGGGGGGAAAGCGGCGGTGGGCTGGGCCGCTGGGGGAGCTGGGCCGACTGGGCTGGACAGGTAAGCGCCAGGTAAGTTGCTGGGCTTCTCTCCTTTTTTTATATTTCTGTTCTGTTTTCTTTATTTAATTCTTTTGCCACTGTTTTGAATTTAAAATAACTCAAACAATGCCAAAACTCCCGTGAATATTTTTATTTGGCTAGATGGACTTTTCCAAAAGCTCATAAAATATTTCAGGGGTATTTGAAATTATATTCTAGTTATATGAATATAATTCAAATTCAAATAGCTAATGATTTAAATTCAAAGTCCCAAAAAGAAATCCTTTTAAAATGTTCATTATTTTTGGTTTGGATCAAAACCCTTGCCAAAAATATTAAACATCTAAGAAGAGCATTTTGGAACAATGAATGAGATTTTAGGGTTTTTGCCCTTCTTTTATTTAGGGTTTTGAGGCTTCTGAATTCCTCAGTTCAAGTTTCAAAAATTTAAACATGATGCACAGATGGAAGCAAGCATAGGACAGGCCAGAACTAGGGATGTGACACGTACCGAGCACGGTTCACTTCCCTCGGTCGCCGCTTGCCAAGGTCACCCGCCAAATCATTGCCTAGTACTACTACTACTACACCAGGATGAGCACAGAATTGAGCCCATTTGTTCGTGCCTAGTACTTGAGCTATTATATCAGGCAATGCGCTGGTACGGATGGATTATCCTTTTACTCTGCATATATAACTTGTCTGAAGTCTAACTAAGCAAAATGTTTGACCAAATCCTTTCTTAAGAAATACAACATGACAGATGTATGGCTTAAAAATTTATTGCATGATGCAGGTTATGATATTGTTTCGAATCCTGGATTTTAATTTTTCAGAAAATCCAAAAGTGACGAGAAATTCTTGAAACTGAGCATGGTCACGTGATATGGCACAAATATTCCTTCGTAATTTTTTCTTCAATTTGAGACAAGCTGCTTATGACAAGTTGCACAAATGAAGATCCAAGGTATTTTGGAACAAAGACCTGTCATGTTAAGGCGAATGCTTTCACTATTGAAACCGTCCGAGCAAGCGTGTGAGTTGACGGGAGGCGTGCGAGCAGACCGCTGCGCTGGTTGGCTGGGAGGCGTGCGAGCAGACCACTGTGCAGGCTCACCGGGAGGCGAGCCCTTTGACCAGGCTCCGCCGCCCACCTTCGTCCCAACTGCTCCCACTTTTAATGTTGCCGCCGCCGCAGTTTAAAATCAACCGCACTCTACCTGGTATCGCTACAATCTTCTCTCTTCCTCCCCGATTATCCTGTCGTGTACCTCTAACCAGCCTGATCTAAATGTTCGCCATGCCGCATCACAATGGTCTTCCCTTAGTCTTCCAGTTTCCTGAGAAAGACACCCATCCGGAGTCTCAAGAACATAAGGCGCTTTGGGACGAGCTTGAACTGGACTTGCGGGAAGACGCCGCGCCTGTCCATGCTCCCGTTCTGGCTCCCATCGCCCCGACTGCGCCAGCGCCCATCCCCATGGCATTGATGGGCTGGGAGCCGCACATTGTTGCCGCGCTTGATGCCACGGGGTTCCACGAGGTCCTTGTCGACTTTCACGCACCCGTGCACCAACCAGTGCCTGCGCCTGCGCATGCACTGAGGCGCACGCCCATGCCGGTGCTCGTGCACCTGCCAACGCATGCCCCTGCGCGTGCACTGACGCTGAAAGAACATGCGGTGCCCCCATGTTTGGTTTTGGCAATTGATGACAATCTCTATGGACTAATGGTTGCCTTGAGTTATATTTGAAGGGTTTGTCCATAGGCTTTTCTTGGAGTCCATTTGTTGGTTTCAAGGAGAGTTTATGATGACCAAGTTGCTATTAAGGAATTATCCAAAGATTGGTCTTTTGAGTGTTGAGCTTATTGCAAGCATGTCTTGAAGAAGAAGATTGTGTGATCATTCATGTTTACCTTCAAGACATCATCCAAATGAAGAGAGTTGGAAAGATTCAAGGTTGATCAAGACTAAGTCAAAGAATGAATCAAGTTGATCAACACACAAAGCATAGAAGATGTACCGAGAGGGATCAAGCGATCCCATGGTATGGTAAGCATGGTAAATTACACTTTGTGTACTAACCCATGGTCTTCGTGAGAGTTCTTTGTGGGGTTAGGTTGCGGTGTGGAAGCTCAAGTTGAATCATCACGAAGAAATCATATGCTTGAAGCTTGCCGTCCATTGTGGCGACAATGGACTTGTGAAGATGTGCAGAAGAGTGGCTCACCCATAGTGGAGTATGGGGGAGCAATCAACTAGTCCTCTTCGAGCCAATGCAATCAAGAAAGGTGGTCCAACTTGAGGGAGTCAAGATCGTCATCATCTAGCTCAAGTGGACCATGTGCAAGGCAAAGGTTTGCCCTTGATAGGTTTTCTATTTTTCCGGTCTCATGGTAGTTGTGGGAGACCGGGTTATAGGATCTATTGCCGTACTATCAAGGGGGGCTCTCGACGAGTTGCTTGATCGTATCGTTCGTAAAGAGGTCAAACCATTGCATCCTTGCATCATCTTTTTGGTTCTTGTTTGGTTCTTCTCCTTGGGAGATTTGGAGCTTATGGTCATTTTTATGACAAGCTCGAGTTCATCGAAAACGGAGTTCTCATGCTTCTTCTATGATGTTTTCGATGTTGGAGGGTATGCCGGTTCTTCTCGATTGGAGGTTTCACTCCTTTGTTTGCTAAGCATACCTCCCCTGCCTCTTCGCTGTTTTGATGCTACTCGTCTTGCTCTATCCAACAAGCTTGAGTTTGCTCAATTCGGAGCTCATTTGCAGAAGTTATGGCAGTTCTGGTTTCCTTGGAGTATTATTTGTTTTCGTGGTTGAGGCATAAGGTTGGCCCTAGCGGTAGCACCGCGACCACAGCGGTAGTACCACCGAAGCTCCCCAGCGGTAGTACCGCTCTCAGAGTGGTAGTACCACTCCAAGCGGTAGTACCGCTCTCCGAACGGTAGTACCGCTTGGGATTTTCGGCCGTAGTACCGCTGTGCGTCTCGGCTACTTCCGCCTCGATTCTCGAACGAAGTCTTTCGTGCCGGGTTTTGCGGCACTAAGGGCGGCAGTAGGAGCGGTAGTACTGCCCTAAGCGGTAGTACCGCTCTTCCCTAGCAGTAGTACCACCCTGGGGTCATGGCCCTGGCAGCGCGGCAGTACCGCTGGGTTGAGCGGTAGTACCGCCCGGAGCGGTAGTACCGCCCTTCCCTAGCGGTAGTACCGCTCTGTGCGGGGATGTTCAGTGGGGTAACGGTTGGATTTTCCCCCTCCTATAAAAGGGGGTCTTCTTCCCCATTGAACCTTATCCTTTTGAGCTGTGTTCTTCCCCATTGTTAACCTTCTTCGAGCTTGCTAACTCTCAATCCCTCCATGGATTCTTGCTAGTTTTAGAGGGAAAAGAGAGAGGAGATCTAGATCCACATTTCCACCAATCACTTTCTCCTCTATGTGAGGGGAACCCCTTGGATCTTGATCTTGGAGTTCTTGGTGTTCTCCTTCTTGTTCTTCCTCTCATTTTCCTCCCTAGCATTAGTTGCTTCGGTGGGATTTGAGAGAGAAGGACTTGGGCACTCCGTGTGCCCTTGCCATTGCATTTGGTGCATCGGTTTGAGTTCTCCACGGTGATACGTGGAAGTGAAGTTTGAGAAGCTTATTACTCTTGGGTGCTTGGTGCCCTTGAGCTTGTTCCTCTTGGGTGCTTGGGCGCCCTAGACGGTTGGTGGTGTTCAGAGCTCAATCATTGTGGTGTAAAGCTCCGGGCAAGCGTCGGGGTCTCCAATTAGGTTGTGGAGATCGCCCCGAGCAATTTGACGGGTACCGGTGACTGCCCCCAAGGGTTGCCAAAGTGTACGGGTTCGGTGACCACCCCCAAGGGTTGCCATTTGTACGGGTTCGGTGACCGCCCTCAAGGGTCCCTTAGTGGAATCACGGCATCTTGCATTGTGCGAGGGCGTGAGGAGATTACGGTGGCCCTAGTGGCTTCTTGGGGAGCATTGTGCCTCCACACCGCTCCAAACGGAGATTAGCATCCGCAAGGGTGTGAACTTCGGGATACATCGTCGTCTCCGTGTGCCTTGGTTATCTCTTACCCGAGCCCTTTACTTATGCACATTACTTTGTGATAGCCATATTGTTCTTTGTCATATATCTTGCTATCACATAGTTGCTTATCTTGCTTAGAATAAGTTGTTAGTGCACATAGGTGAGCCTAGTTGTTTTAGGTTTTGTGCTTGACAAATTAACCGTTAGGTTTATTCCGCATTTGTTCAAGCCTCAACCGTAATTATTTTAAAGCGCCTATTCACCCCCCTCTAGGCGACATCCTTGATCTTTCAGACGCGCACGCCCGTGCCGGTGCCCGTGCACCTGCCAGCGCATGCGCCTACGCGTGCACTGACGTGCGTGCCTGTGCCGGTGCCCGTGCACACGAATGTCTCCACCGCGCCGTTGCCAGCGCCTATCCCCGCACGGGTGCTAGTGCCCCCCTTAACGGCATGGATGGCCGCCGTCGACCGCTTCCTTGCACCAACGCCAGTTGCCTCCTCCCGCCATTTGACTCGCTCCAAAGTCCAGAATATTTTGGCCTTCCTTGAAGCTAGGCCAACATCCAAGAGTACGTTAACAACGGCGCAAGATGCCGTTGTCGCCGTCGGTCAGTGGCCCGACGACACACAGAGCACGGCAGAGGAGCCGTTTCCCACCACAAGACGCCGCCGCCGCCGCATAATCTAAATTTGCCATGACAAGCGTTCGGATTGCCATGCTAAAAATCCGAATGTTTATCATTTTCGTTTATTTTAGATCGATCGTTGTATAATTTAAAGTCAGAGTCAGACTAAATGAAATCTATGGTTTGATCGATTGAATGTTCTACTAGAGCCATATCTAATTAAATATAAAATGTCATCAAGCCACATGTATTCCTTGTCATCCAACGACCTAGACTGCTTCAATGTCGAGCGCTCAACACATTTAGCGTGCAGTTAATTTCATGCCAAAAATAGTGCTAATCACATAATAACATGTAACGCCCCGAGTCCGGTGCTTCAGATGCCTTCCTTATTTTCCGAGATTCGTTGTGTGATTTTGTTTGGTTCGTGCATTCATCTCTGCATCATGTGCATTGCATCACGTCATCATGCCATCATGCATTTAATTTTTAAAACTCTTCTAAATAAATTGTATGGATCTTCGATCCATTTAAACCGAGGGAACTCACATGGTGACTTCTCTTTATAACATACCCTCCCGATATTTAGGGAGCTATATTAAATATTTCTTTATTTAGGAAATCACCATAACACACTTGCAAATATCCCAATGCCGTTGTTATCTCAATTCTTGTTCTCCAACTTTGTCCATAAATTCTTTCATCATTTTCTGGAGCTCCACCAAAAATCTCAACATTTTTGGACACTTCTCAAACCAAGTCCTAGTTCAAACCCATTTGAATTAAATTCAAATGAGTTTGAATTTACATCTTGCAGTCTTGGCCTTTCTATTTTTCTTGGAACGAGCATATTTTGCGAGTTCAGGAAAATTATCTCCATGCGCAAATCCTTTCCCTAACCCTCTCTTTCTTTTTCTTCTCTTTAATTGTTTTCTGCTAAAGAAAATATAAAGAGAGAGAGGAGAGAGCCCAGCCCAGCTGCACCTTCTAGCAGCAGCATGCCACTAGGCCAAGCCGCCCATTTGCCTCTAGGCCCATCTGCCCCGCTGCTCTAACCCTAGCCCGCACCGCATCGCTCTCTCCCTCGCGCCGTCATCTCTCTTTCCCTCGATCTCTCCCTCCTGCACCCGCGCCTCTTGCTCGATCCCCTCGTCCTCCCACACAGCGCCCGCAGCTCGCCGCGCCCTCGATCTTCTCCCTCGCGCCCCTTCCTCCTCCCGTGCCTCTCGACCCTGTGCTCCGCCCTCACCGGAGAAGCGGGCCAAACCGCAGCCCCGTCAGCCTCCTCAATGCCGCCGCTTCGTCCAGCAAGTCCAGGCCGCCGAGCTCGCCTAGGCTGCACGACCATGGCACCGTCGGCCTCCTCGCCGCCCCTGGAGCCGCACCGCCCCGACCTCGCCGCCGGCAGCAGCAGCAGCTGCTGCACACTCTCGCTGACGCCGCGCCCGGACCTTCCCCGACCTCCTCGTCGTTGCTTCGCCCGTCCGCGACCACCGGTGCCCTCGCCTGGATCCGTCAAGCTCCGCCGGCCTTCTGCTCCTCCTTCCTCTCCAGCGCACCAGCCTCAACCTCCTTCCCTGCACGTGAGATGCTCTCCTCCATCACCCACCTCGCGCCGGCTCCTTCTCCCTCATGCCCGAGCCTTGCCGCTGCCTGCGTCCGTCCACCACTTGTAGCTGCCAGAACAGGACCTCCTCGTCGTGGCTCTGCCTCCACTAGCAGCCTCCTACTGCCTGTCATCTCCATGGCCTTGAGCAGCCCAAGGCCCGGGCGTTCTAGCCCTTGCACATCACTGTTGACCCGAGGAGACCACCACCAAGTTCCTGATGGATGCGCCAAGTCCCCAGCGAGACCTGTTTTCGTCAAGTTCGACTACATGGCTATGACCTCGGAGTTGGACCGCAAGCGCCAAGTACCCCACCGGCAAGACCACACGGACGCTCGAACGACTACAGGACCGGAACGCCTACTACATGGATACGCCAAGTTCCGCTTCGAACATGTACGGCTACACGACGACCCGCCGAGATCCCGTGAACGTCTACTTCCACTACCGCCGCCGCCGTGTATGACTACTTCCTCTACCGACGTTGTGTACAACTACTTCCACGATGACCCGCGAACGACTACTTCCTTCATCGAACCCGAACCGCTCCGAACTCGTTCCGCCCTGAATGCATGCTTCGAAGGTATAAACCCCGAGGCGACCGCCCGTGAACGAATGCATGTGTTGTATGAGATGCACCATATGTTTGCACCGTGTCCAAATTGTCACTCGTTTGCCATGCCACCGTCCCGTGGGAACCCGGAAGTTGGGAGCACCCCACCATCTTTGCATGTTGCGCACATCCGCACACTTCTCTCTTGCATCGGTATCTCAATCGAGTTACCGGAACCGATATGTTGCCGTGGCACCATTTTTGGATAGGCTGCCGTGGCACCATTTTCGTTATCGTTGCTGTGGCACCATTTTCGTTATCGTTGCCGTGGCACCCCTTTTGTTCCGCCATGGTGACCAAATCCTCCCTATCATTTAGATGTCAACATTTTCATAAAAATTGCATAAACTTGTATATGTCATCCGCATCATGATAACAACATTTAAAATGCTTAAAACTACTAAATAACATATGGGGATTTTCCGGAATTGTTGTTTGTTATTTCCGGCCTCATTTAAACTTGCTTAAATAGGTGGTTTGCTCATGCTTCACCTCTTGCCATGTTAATCAACATTTAATATTGTGGTGTTCATAACCGAGAGAGAAACTAAATAATTGATGTGGTGTTTCGTCAATATGCAACTCGTTGGATATTGAGCTCCACTTAACTTGTAGTGTTGTTTGTGCATATTGCCATGCCATGCCTCATTAAATCAGACATGCATCATACTTGATTGTGCATCATGCCATGATTATGCTTGTGTGTTTACCATGTTGTTTGCTTCTTTCCGGTTTGCTTCTCTCGCTAGCTTCGGTTTCGTTCCGGAGTTGTGAGGATTCGTTCGACTACGTCCGTTTGTCTTCTTCTTGGACTCGTTCTTCTTTCTTGCGGGATCTCAGGCAAGATGACCATTACCCTCGATATCACTTCTATCTTTGCTTGCTAGTTGCTTCGTTCTATCGCTATGCTGCGTTACCTATCATTTGTTTACCATGCCTCCCATATTGCCATGTCAGCCTCTAACCTTTTCACCCCTCCTAGCAAACCGTTGCTTGGCTATGTTACCGCTTTGCTCAGCCCTCTTATAGCGTTGCTAGTTGCAGGTGAAGTTGAAGATTGCTCCATGATGGACAGGATTATGTTGGGATATCACAATATCTCTTATTTAATTAATGCATCTATATACTTGGTAAAGGGTGGAAGACTCAGCCTTATGCCTGGTGTTTTTTTCCAATCTTGCCGCCCTAGTTTCCGTCATACCGGTGTTATGTTCCCGGATTTTGCATTCCTTACGCGGTTGGGTGATTTATGGGACCCCCTTGACAGTTCGCTTTGAATAAAACTCCTCCAGCAAGGCCCAACCTTGGTTTTACCATTTGCCTACCTAAGCCTTTTTCCCTTGGGTTCTGCAGACTCAAGGGTCATCTTTATTTACCCCCCCGGGCCAGTGCTCCTCCGGGTGCTGGTCCAAACTGAGCGATGTCCGGCGCCCCCTGGGCAACCAGGGTCTATGCCAACCCGTCGTCTGGCTCATCCGGTGTGCCCTGAGAACGAGATATGTGCAGCTCCTATCGGGATTTGTCGGCACAGCGGGAGGCTTTGCTGGTCTTGTTTTACCATTGTCGAAATGTCTTGTAAACCGGGATTCCGAGTCTGATCGGGTCTTCCTGGGAGAAGGTCTATTCCTTCATTGATCGCGAGAGCTTGTCATGGGCTAAGTTGGGACACCCCTGCAGGGTATAATCTTTCGAAAGCCGTGCCTGCGGTTATAGGCAGATGGGAATTTGTTAATGTCCGGTTGTAGATAACTTGACACCAGATCCGAATTAAAACGCATCAACCGGGTGTGTAGCCGTGATGGTCTCTTCTCGGCGGAGTCCGGGAAGTGAACATGGTTTGTGTTATGTTTGACGTAAGTAGGAGTTCAGGATCACTTCTTGATCATTGCTAGCTTCACGACCGTTCCGCTTGCTCTCTTCTCGCTCTTATTTGCGTATGTTAGCCACCATATATGCTTAGTCGCTGCTGCAACCTCACCACTTTACCCCTTCCTTTCCCTTAAGCTTAAATAGCCTTGATCTCGCGGGTTTTGAGATTGCTGAGTCCTCATGACTCACCAGATACTATCACAACAGTTGCAGGTCCCGATGATACCAGTGCAGGTGATGCAACCGAGCTCAGATGGGAGCTCAACGAAGACCTTAGTTGTTGCTATATTTCGTTTCATGTTGATCAGTAGTGGAGCCCAGTTGGGACGATCGGGGATCTAGCAGTTGGGTTATCTTCTTTTCTTTTGGCTTCGTCCGTAGTCGGACTATGTGTGTACTCTGAATGATGTATGATTTATTATATGTTCATTGTGTGAAGTGGCGATTGTAAGCCAACTCTTTATCCCATTCTTGTTCATTACATGGGATTGTGTGAAGATGACCCTTCTTGCGACAAAACCACAATGCGATTATGCCTCTAAGTCGTGCTTCGACACGTGGGAGATATAGCCGCATCGTGGGTGTTACAAGTTGGTAATCAGAGCCATCCCCGACTTAGGAGCCCCCTGCTTGATTGTTTGCTGGCGTTGTTGAGTCTAGAACAAAAATGTTTTGAGTCTTAGGATATTATATATCGAAGAGTAGGATTCTTTTTACTCCTCAGTCCCTTCGTCGCTCTGGTGAGGTCTCCTGACGTAGATGTTTTGACTTTCCTCTCCTCAAATTTCACTACATTTTTTTTAGGATCACGCGGGTATCTTGTAATCGTTCCGATGGTTTTGTGACGAGAACATTGTTCTTGGTGCCTCCTGTCTTTTATGTGGCATTGTCCCGGGGAGTTGAGCTCCGAGGTGTTGTCGTCATAATTTTTGTCGTTGCAGTTCTGGAATACCTGAGTTTTGCCGACATCAAAAATCTCTTTTATGCAGTTGTTGGTGAGATAACCTCGATAACCCAGTACTGGGGCGAGCTCGAGAGTATTGCCATAACTCGTATAACAGATGCTTTTTGAAGGTTGAGGTACATGATTTCTGAAGGTTTCTTGGTTATGTGTTGACGGATGGATACAGCTTGGATGTAGGAATTGTTAGTTTTGGGTGAGATATATATTGCTTCCCCTGTATCCCCAACACCAGATTGCATAACCAGAAAGTTTCGGGAGTTTTATAGGTGGGAATTCAAGTAGCTCCTAGAATATCTTTTCGACAGATGCATGATATGAGATTGGGGTTCGACGTGTAGTGGTCCGCCTTTCCACGGTCATTTTTACAGTGGTCTCGTTGTGTCTTAAAGAACCCTTGGCTATGCTGGTTCGGGGACACTTCGTATGTCATGTGCACTGCCTTGTACATGATGGTGCTGTACAATCGAGCCCGTGTGGGCCCCACCACGAAAACTTCGGACGGAATCTCTATCATATGTTTGTTCTGGCTTATTCTGCAAGCCAAATCCTTTGTTTTGTTTTATTTGTGGTATTCGAGTTGCTTCGAAGTCAAGTGTTGAATCCATACCTTTCATAAACGGTGTTCTCATATTGCTATGTGAATACTAATCCTTCTTGATCATCGAGTTTGTCATGTTAATTCTTTTCCAACCGGTGGATCCCATCATTTTTCCCATCCGCAAGATCAATTCTAAGTTTTCTCGACGGTGTTTATTTCATCTGTCCCAAGTTGCCTTTGTTTTCCCGCCCTCCCACCCTTTTTCTTCAAGGACTCATATATGTTAATCAAGTATCCATTTATTCATGTGAAGTCTCTTCACTCTTTTCAATCAATGTTCTTATCCGGTGATTTCCCATGAAGATGCTCAACAATTTCAAGTTCATCATACTTCGTTGTTTTTTCTTCTCCGGTGGATTTACCTCAAGCTTTCGGTGTTGATCATATCCTTATCCTCGTTCAAATGCTATCCCATGCCGGTGCACCTCTTAATCATTCACTTCTCGATATTCCTTCGTTCTCGAGTGTTGAATATTTCTCAGAAGGCTCGTCTTTTCATTCAAGATCCGTTCAAGCTATTTGGAGATTATTATCTCATTCAAGCCATTTAATTCAACCGGTGAAATCTCTCCTCAAAATCGTTCAAGGTGTATATTTTGAGTGGGCCCTAACCCACAGGTCTTTTCCTAGGATCTTACCTGACTCTTCTAATTTATCCGGAGCGATTCTCAAATTCTTTCAAAGTTTGACATAAGAATGATTTCTCAACAGTCAAATGTATTCTCCAAGTTCGCTTTCATATTCTTTTCATCGCTGGCTCAACCTTTCTGCTCTTCATTCCGGGGTATCTCAACAATTCATGGTGGTTCTCATCTTCATTCTCAATAATTGAAGACCGAAGAAGGATTTCTCTTAAATCTTGTCCATTCTCTTGAAGATTCATGGTTCTAGCTTTATACCATCATCTCATAATTGTTTTCGATTGTGAGAATTCTTTTCAACCATCCGGAGCATTTCATGAGTTGTTTCCATTTCTTTCCTCCGAAGGCCATCGTGTCATAATTCTTCATTCTCAGCATGTAGCTATCGTTCTCCAAATCTTACCGGTGCATCGTCCAAATATCCTCTAATCAGTTCACGATCTCTTTGTTCTCTTGTATCTAAATCCCTTCAAGTGTCTTCATTCTTTCCGGTGAATTGTGCTTTTGCTACTTTCATTTTCAATTCTTACGGTGGTTCGTTCAAGATTTTCACTTCCTTCATTATCCTATCAATTCATTCATTGTTTCCAAATTCCACCGGTGGTTCCATCAATAGCTTCTCAAGTTTTGCGCTATATCTCTCTTAATCCTTTCTACGAGAATAAGTAGTATGCCAAATCCGTTGCTTGTCATCAATTTAAATTGGTGAAGGATACGCATGACATAATTCTTGTTCTTGTTTCATCCAAGTGATTAATTCCTTCTTCCGGAGATTGTTCCTGATGAAGTAATTCTTGGTTCTAGTGTTTCATCTTTTCTTTTCCGGAGTTCCAAGTTTTCTCGGTTATCTCGTCGCGAAGCTCCATCTAAATCATTGCAAGGCTTCACCTTGCGTTTTAAACTTCTCTTTCTTTCTATCATCCTTTTATTACCGGAGTTCTTCATGGAGGCTCAACATGGTGGTTCATCAAGGATTCTTTTCATTCTTCAATTGTTCTTCAAGATTTCTCTCGAAGCTAAGATCCGCCAAGCTATACTCAAAAATAAACATGGTTCTCAACACATGTTTTTTTCTGAGGAGTTCAAGTATTCTTCTTCTTACATTTTGAAGTGCAATTCTTTCTACCTTATCTTTTGAGGTGGTGTTATATCATTCTTGACAATTTCCATTCTTGTTTCGCGATTCACATGTTGTCAAGAATGAGGTATTTTAAATCCATCAATCTATTCGTTGGAGTTATCTTGGTATAGATTTCACCTAAAGCCTTCCCTAAGGAATGTTGCTATTGTGGTGCTTATCAATGATCCATGTTTTCTCCTATCCTCTCGGCGAAAGAAGTTTTCATCTCTTCTTTGATCTCAAGCAAGCAATTGTTTTTCGTTAGTGGCACAATTTCACCTCAAGTGTTGAGATGTTTCAATAAGTCCACTACAAGCTTGTGCTTTTCGTTGTTGGTTATCCAACAACTTCGTTCTAACCTTCTTGGAAGGGTGCTTTCCAAGCTCATTTGTGGCAGAAGTTATCATTTTCTTCTCCATTCTGTTATTCCAATGATCTATCTTCTATTCTTTCTTCCGGAGGCATTGTGATGTTGTGCTCTTCACCCATCACGTCATTTTGTCAAGATGATGTTCTTTTCTTGCTTATCCATTTAACCGAAGTGTTGTGTCACCTCTTGAAGTTCTTTTCATCCTATCAAGTCTTGCATCTCTTTTCAACCGGAGTGTTGTCCGAATTTGATCTTCCTTGTTCCTTGTTTATCTCGTTTCAACCAGATTGGTTCCGATTCCTTCTTGTCCATTGTACTCGTCATTCATAGCTTTGCAATCTCCAAGGTTCACATGGTGTTCCTTATTTCTATTTTTCTACCGCAGTGCTCTCAATTGTGTTCAACTCCGTTGTGTTCTTTCTTTCAACTTTTCAACCTCTCAAGGTTCTTTGGTTTCACTTATTTGTCGAAGAAGCAACTTAGTTCTACCTCTTCTCTTCCTCTTTCATTTTTCTCTTCGGTGCCATTCTAGATCTCGGGACGAGATCCTCTTGTAGTGGTGGAGTGTTGTAACGCCCCGAGCCCGGTGCTTCTGATGCCTTCCTTGTTTTCCGAGATTCGTTGTGTGATTTTGTTTGGTTCGTGCATTCATCTCTGCATCATGTGCATTGCATCACGTCATCATGCCATCATGCATTTAATTTTTAAAACTCTTCTAAATAAATTGTATGGATCTTCGATCCATTTAAACCGAGGGAACTCACATGGTGACTTCTCTTGATAACATACCCTCCCGATATTTAGGGAGCTATTTTAAATATTTCTTTATTTCGAAAATCACCATAACACACTTGCAAATATCCCAATGCCATTGTTATGTCCATAAATTCTTTCATCATTTTCCGGAGCTCCACCAAAAATCTCAACATTTTTGGACACT
The DNA here is from genome assembly GCF_018294505.1 of Triticum aestivum. Taxonomy (NCBI): domain Eukaryota; kingdom Viridiplantae; phylum Streptophyta; class Magnoliopsida; order Poales; family Poaceae; genus Triticum; species Triticum aestivum. The sequence continues at coordinate 595,192,158 of NC_057810.1, forward strand.
ACTCAAACCAAGTCCTAGTTCAAACCCATTTGAATTAAATTCAAATGAGTTTGAATTTACATCTTGCAGTCTCGGCCTTTCTATTTTTCTTGGAACGAGCATATTTTGCGAGTTCGGGAAAATTATCTCCATGCGCAAATCCTTTCCCTAACCCTCTCTTTCTTTTTCTTCTCTTTAATTGTTTTCTGCTAAAGAAAATATAAGGAGAGAGAAGAGAGAGCCCAGCCCAGCTGCACCTTCTAGCAGCAGCATGCCACTAGGCCAGGCCGACCCATTTGCCTCTAGGCCCAGCCGCCCCGCTGCTCTAACCCTAGCCCGCACCGCAGCGCTCTCTCCCTCGCGCCATCATCTCTCTTTCCCTCGATCTCTCCCTCCTGCACCCGCGCCTCTCGCTCGAACCCCTCGTCCTCCCACACAGCGCCCGCAGCTCGCCGCGCCCTCGATCTCCTCCCTCGCGCCCCTTCCTCCTCCCGTGCCTCTCGACCCCGCGCTCCGCCCTCACTGGAGAAGCGGGCCAAGCCGCAGCCCCGTCAGCCTCCTCAACGCGCCGCTTCGTCCAGCAAGTCCAGGCCGCCGAGCTCGCCTGGGCCGCACGACCATGGCACCGTCGGCCTCCTCGCCGCCCCTGGAGCCGCACCGCCTGACCTCGCCGCCGGCAGCAGCAGCAGCTGCTGCACACTCTCGCCGACGCCACGCCCGGACCTTCCCCGACCTCCTCGTCGTCGCTTCGCCCATCCGCGACCACCGGTGCCCTCGCCTGGATCCGTCAAGCTTCGCCGCCCCTCTGCTCCTGCTTCCTCTCCAGCGCACCAGCCTCAACCTCCTTCCCTGCGCGTGAGATTCTCTCCTCCATCACCCACCTCGCGCCGGCTCCTTCTCCCTCACGCCCGAGCCTTGCCGCTGCCTGCGTCCGTCCACCACTTGTAGCTGCCGGAGCAGGACCTCCTCGTCGTGGCTCTGCCTCCACTAGCAGCCTCCTGCTGCCTGTCATCTCCATGGCCTTGAGCAGCCCAAGGCCCGGGCGTTCTAGCCCTTGCACATCATTGTTGACCCGAGGAGACCACCACCAAGTTCCTGATGGATGCGCCAAGTCCCCAGCGAGACCTGTTTTCATCAAGTTCGACTACACGGCTATGACCTTGGAGTTGGACCGCAAGCGCCAAGTACCCCACCGGCAAGACCACACGGACGCTCGAACGACTACAGGACCGGAACGCCTACTACATGGATATGCCAAGTTCCGCTTCGAACATGTACGGCTACACGACGACCTGCCAAGATCCCGTGAACGTCTACTTCCACTACCGCCGCCGCCGTGTACGACTACTTCCTCTACCGACGCCGTGTACAACTACTTCCACGACGACCCGGGAACGACTACTTCCTTTATCGAACCCGAACCGCTCCGAACTCGTTTCGCCCTGAATGCATGCTTCGAAGGTATAAACCCCGAGGCGACCGCCCGTGAACGAATGCATGTGTTGTATGAGATGCACCATATGTTTGCACCGTGTCCGAATTGTCACTCGTTTGCCATGCCACCGTCCCGTGGGAACCCGGAAGTCGGGAGCACCCCACCATCTTTGCATGTTGCGCACATCCGCACACTTCTCTCTTGCATCGGTATCTCAATCGAGTTACCGGAACCGATATGTTGCCGTGGCACCATTTTTGGATATGCTGCCGTGGCACCATTTTCGTTATCGTTGCTGTGGCACCATTTTCCTTATCGTTGTGTGGCACCCCTTTTGTTCCGCCATGGTGACCAAATGCTCCCTATCATTTAGATGTCAACATTTTCATAAAAATTGCATAAACTTGTATATGTCATCGGCATCATGATAACAACATTTAAAATGCTTAAAACTGTGTTTGCTTTAAACTACTAAATAACATATGGGGATTTTCCGGAATTGTTGTTTGTTATTTCCAGCCTCATTTAAACTTGCCTAAATAGGTGGTTTGCTCATACTTCACCTCTTGCCATGTTAATCAACATTTAATATTGTGGTGTTCATAACCGAGAGAGAAACTAAATAATTGATGTGGTGTTTCGTCAATATGCAACTCGTTGGATATTGAGCTCCACTTAACTTGTAGTGTTGTTTGTGCATATTGCCATGCCATGCCTCATTAAATCAGACATGCATCATACTTGATTGTGCATCATGCCATGATTATGCTTGTGTGTTTACCATGTTGTTTGCTTCTTTCCGGTTTGCTTCTCTCGCTAGCTTCGGTTTCGTTCCGGAGTTGTGAGGATTCGTTTGACTACGTCCGTTTGTCTTCTTCTTGGACTCGTTCTTCTTTCTTGCGGGATCTCAGGCAAGATGACCATTACCCTCGATATCACTTCTATCTTTGCTTGCTAGTTGCTTCGTTCTATCGCTATGCTGCGTTACCTATCATTTGTTTACCATGCCTCCCATATTGCCATGTCATCCTCTAACCTTTTCACCCCTCCTAGCAAACCGTTGCTTGGCTATGTTACCGCTTTGCTCAGCCCTCTTATAGCATTGCTAGTTGCAGGTGAAGTTGAAGATTGCTCCATGATGGACAGGATTATGTTGGGATATCACTATATCTCTTATTTAATTAATGCATCTATATACTTGGTAAAGGGTGGAAGACTCGGCCTTATGCCTGGTGTTTTGTTCCACTCTTTCCGCCCTAGTTTCCGTCATACCAGTGTTATGTTCCCGGATTTTGCATTCCTTACGCGGTTGGGTGATTTATGGGACCCCCTTGACAGTTCGCTTTGAATAAAACTCCTCCAGCAAGGCCCAACCTTGGTTTTACCATTTGCCTACCTAAGACTTTTTCCCTTGGGTTCTGCAGACTCAAGGGTCATCTTTCTTTACCCCCCCCCCGGGCAGTGCTCCTCCGGGTGCTGGTCCAAACTGAGCGATGTCCGGCGCCCCCTGGGCAACCAGGGTCTATGCCAACCCGTCGTTTGGCTCATCCGGTGTGCCCTGAGAATGAGATATGTGCAGCTCCTATCGGGATTTGTCGGCACAGCGGGAGGCTTTGCTGGTCTTGTTTTACCATTGTCAAAATGTCTTGTAAACCGGGATTCCGAGTCTGATCGGGTCTTCCTGGGAGAAGGTCTATTCCTTCGTTGATCGCGAGAGCTTGTCATGGGCTAAGTTGGGACACCCCTGCAGGGTATGATCTTTCGAAAGTCGTGCCTGCGGTTATAGGCAGATGGGAATTTGTTAAGGTCCGGTTGTAGATAACTTGACACCAGATCCGAATTAAAACGCATCAACCGCGTGTGTAGCCGTGATGGTCTCTTCTCGGCGGATTCCGGCAAGTGAACATGGTTTGTGTTATGTTTGACGTAAGTAGGAGTTCAGGATCACTTCTTGATCATTGCTAGCTTCACGACCGTTCCGCTTGCTCTCTTCTCGCTCTTATTTGCATATGTTAGCCACCATATATGCTTAGTCGCTGCTGCAACCTCACCACTTTACCCCTTCCTTTCCCTTAAGCTTAAATAGCCTTGATCTTGCGGGTTTTGAGATTGCTGAGTCCTCGTGACTCACCAGATACTATCACAACAGTTGCAGGTCCCGATGATACCAGTGCAGGTGATGCAACCGAGCTCAGATGGGAGCTCAACGAAGACCTTAGTTGTTGCTATGTTTCGTTTCATGTTGATCAGTAGTGGAGCCCAGTTGGGACGATCGGGGATCTAGCAGTTGGGTTATCTTCTTTTCTTTTGGCTTCGTCCGTAGTCGGACTATGTGTGTACTCTGAATGATGTATGATTTATTATATGTTCATTGTGTGAAGTGGCGATTGTAAGCCAACTCTTTATCCCATTCTTGTTCATTACATGGGACTGTGTGAAGATGACCCTTCTTGCGACAAAACCACAATGCGGTTATGCCTCTAAGTCGTGCTTCGACACGTGGGAGATATAGCCGCATCGTGGGTGTTACATAACACGCAAATAGTATCCTACTTAATATCCGCATGCACTTAACATAATTCCAAATTAACGTGCATTGCACGTACACAATTACTAGTGCTACTTGTACGTGAAACTGGTGCCGTAACTTGTGAACGCGTCCGGATATGGTCAACGGCAACATCGCCCGCGGGTTCTTCGTGTTTGCCCGTGCGTCTAAACGGAGAAGGGGAGGAGAGAGAGAAAGAGAGAGAGCACACATGGAACCCACCAGTAAGTGAAGGCGAATATTACGTGCTAATGAGCCGGTCCCACTAATGTACTAAAAATAATATTACATGTTATCCATTAAATAGGCTGTGGTAATATAAAAACATTATATGAACAAAGGGGGGTACAACAAACATTGTTGTTCTACATATGTTGCCTATTGACATGCGGCTTGAAGGCCCTGGTCGCATGTTCGATCCTCATCCTTTATTTTTTAATTTGTATATGGGTCCAAATTATTTTCATGATAGGTGGGCCCCATGGTGTGTAGTTTGTAGCACTTTAATTTGTGGGTCAAAATTTGTTCCATTCCAAGTGGACTATCGATATGTAGTTTTGTTGCTTATTTATAATAATTAAAGAGAACAACAGAGTTTTTTGCAATAATACCATGGTGTAGCTTTGAAGGCGAGAAAGGATGTGCGAGAGAGCGGTAACCGAGCCAGAGGGAAATCAACTAGGGGAGGTGCGGGAGTTGCAATAGTGTTTGGAGTAGTTGTGGGCCGAATGGTACGAAAATATAATCTAAACCCACCAGAATAAATGCCTAGAAAAATTAATCCAAGGTTGGAGTGCCCCTCGCCATGTAAATAGCTCCGGCTTTGCGAGGGATGGAGAGGTAGCTTCAATGTGTGGAAGATACGACGTGAGAAAGCGAGGTCAATGGAGAGACATATAGATAGAGAGACAAAGTGAGTGTGGTCCGACATTCATTGAACAGATATATATATGCTCTGGAGAGATATTGTCCGATTGAGCTTTTGGCAATGGTGAGGGCTGTAAGATATAGCTTGAGAGATGATCCAGTCACAGACATGTAGATATATTTTGTGCGTGGGAGGAAGCAAGGTCAATCGATTACATATATAAAGGGAGAGAGATTGAGCGAGTGTGGGTCGTCGTGCGATTGAAAGAGTGAGATGGGTTGGAGAGAGTGACCTAGATAAACAATGTGCGTGAGAGTATACAATGTGAATAGGTCGAATTGGGCTCAAACATGGTTGTATCTCGTTTTTGTCCGAGAAAGAGCGAGGTCAATCGAGACACACACACACACACACACACACACACACACAGAGAGAGAGAGAGAGAGAGAGAGAGAGAGAGATTGAGCGAGCATGGTCCGCCATGAGGTCGAAAGAGTGGGGGAGGCTTGGATGGACTGACCTAGATAGACAATCTGCGTGAGAGAGTACAGAGTGTGTCGATCGAGGCCCGAACAGGGAGATATATCATTTGCGTGTGAAAGAAAACGAGGTTAATAGAGACTCAGATAAAGAGAGCGAGATTGAGCGAGTGTGGCCCGCCGTGCGGAAGAAAGAGTGAGATAGCCTCGAGGGAGTGACCTAGATAGACAACGTGCATGCGTGTGCACGAAAGGTTGGGGGGCTAGATAGGCAATGCATGTATCTAGCGTGAGAGGGTGGGAGGGAGAGAGTGAGCTCGGCATGGGGTGCAATGGCGGGTGTGTGAGGTAAATACATTTGGTAACAGTGTGGAAAAAGGGGGTTGTGTAGTTATGAGAGTTAGAGATCGAAACATGGAGAGAAATAATGAACGTGTGTTGGAAACCGATAGCTTCCTATGGTGGTTAGGAGAGGAAGATTGACCGATACGGAAGTATGTAGCGTGTGTGCCGGGGGGGGGGGGCTAAAAACAACATTTGAATGTAGATAGTACGAGACTTAATATCGATGTTTCAATTCGGTGTACATTGTAAGATTTGAACTGAGGACCATGCATATGGGTAATTATTTCGAATTCGTGCCATACTAGGTTTCGAAAAGTTGACATTGACTCGATTTGTTGTGCTATTTTGTAGGTCATATGTTTGAATCCATCCAAAAGTTTTCTCACTACCATGCTGTTCATCATATACATATGAATTTGTATTAAAAAAGTAGCATGGATATAGTGAAATGCGAAATCCACGTTAGAATTGGAGATCGCTATGTGACACACACTCTAATTCAAATAACTAATTATGTGCCACACACTCTAATCCACGTTAGCGTGGATACCGTGGATACCGTTTCGATTTTTTTTATTCAAATAAATCCTCATTAATTAATTTATAGTATCTAGTTTTGAATGACTAATTATTTGCAAGGAAAACACCAGCATGGTAATACATATAGATTCGTTTGCAAATGAAAGAAGATTCATTTACATTCTCAAATGTAGGCGCACCAGGTAGACCAGGGTCGTGTCGTGGTGGTCGCGTGTGTCGGACGGACGCTTAGCACCCAACCACCCACCGCCTCCCTCCCTACCCCCTCTCCCAAAAAGGACGATGACAAAATAAGTTCGCGCTTCCATGTTTAAAATTGAAATATCTGGAGGCCCCAATTCAAGCCTTGCAAAATCTCCCTTCTCCACCATCCCCTTCCGCGCGCAGATTGCTCAAATCCCTAATTCGCCGCCAACCCAAGCAAAGTTCGAATCGCCCCTCGTCTCGCCTCTTTCCCCACCTCTGTGCCGGACGACAACGATGAAGACGACGGTCGCGCTTCACCACCGCACTGGAGCTACCTCATCTACGCCCTTGTCCATCGCACCGTCTCCACCTCATCAGGTGCGCTTCGCCGACGCCGTCTCCCACCTCACCGGGGCTACTTCACCAAGCACATCGTCGCACCTCCGGCCCCCGAGGCCGTTGGGGCTTCACCAATAGTCTTGTCCACTGCATCGTAGCGCTCTGCTGCCACTCAAGATCTGCATCCATGCACGGCTAGCCAACGCCAGCGCATTACCCTCAACGGCTCTGAAGTGACCCGCACTCTAGCTAGGTGAGCATGCCCAAACGCCGGCTCAAACTAGGTATCCACACATCACTCCCTTGTGCACTATTCCGACGATGTTTGGATATCCATTCACTGCTCTCTTAGCTTACACGCCTATGCAACTCTGACTTTAACTCTTATTTCTTCTGGAGATATCATCTGAAACAAGCAAAACCATTTTTTAGCGAAGCATGACGACGCTACGGGATCTGGTACACATCCTGCACACCCGTATAACCTTGTAAGTATCTGTCCTCCGGCACAACAGCAAGGTCGATTCCTCTTATTTGATCAACCATGCCCCCTGTCAAAAATGCAGAGGGGAATGCAAGGAGCACAAGGCCTGCACATCCAAGCAAGTGGTAACATGGACTTGTACATGGAACATCCCAAGCGCAAGCAGAGCTACAGTGAGCTTGTACAACCAGCTAGTGTAAGTCCCTGCATTTCATTTAATTCGTACTGGCATTTGTGTATGATTTGTGTGAAGTGGTGGATCCACGAATTCAAGTTACCAGGGGCGAACATTTAACTTAAAAAATATGAAGGCACTTGCACTCCGGAAATCAACATAACTTGAGAAATGTGAAGCTACATGCACTTTGAAAACCAGCTAATGATCCAAAGTAGTTCAGATTATAAACACTAAATGATGCAAGCACCAAAAAACACATAATGCAACATGGTGTACAAGGACTACAAACATGGTTTGTACCTACTTGAATTATTAGTTCTCTGGCTGAAAATATCGAAGTGTAATTGCACCTATAACCAGTGCGCAAACTGCATATCAATATGTCTATCCTACACAAGTATGCCAATAGTTTCAAACAATAGATTAGAAAAGTATTTATGCTACATTGTCATGATACGGGGACTTTCTGGTAGATGACCTTGACATTTCCTCAAGCCATGAAAATGCACTATAATTTGCTTGTCATCAATGCCTGCAAATCTCTATGTCTCTCTCAACATAGCAGATCATCATTAGACACTAAATCCTTCAATGTGAGCTTGCAAAATGCTTGCATTATATCCCTCACTAGACACTATATGGTCATCACAGGAGCATGTAAAATGTTTGCATCAAATCCTTCATTAGCAGTCTGTTCATTAGACACTTCAGGCTCAAGAACAACATGAGCTTGTATGTTTGCACCGGAAACTTAATTAGATACATCAGATTCAGTCAGTTCAGTATTGATTGGGGGAGTTATAAAATAAGCAGAAATTGGTTTCATTTTCTCATAGATTCCCTACATACAAGCAGTTTTACAACACCGTCAGGTTTAACTATTGTCTAGAAATTGAACAGTTGAATTAGATATAATTAGGGATGTGATGTACCTGCTCGTTGCGCATGCTACTCTTGCAAGCGCAACTGTCCATTTGTGCAAGCTCGATGCCATGCCCGTGCTGCCGCCGCTGCCTCCCACGCAGGCTACACCCAGGGTTGGATCTTCATCTTCTTGTCCTTCCGTTTGCTTGAAGCCCGGTGACCGCCCTCCAACGAGGGCGTGAGGAAGTGTTGTGTTTGTCCGTCCAACGGCGGCTAGGTTAGGAGCGAACCAGACTGGAGGCTGGAGCGAACGAATTGGGATTTTTCTTGCTGTCGATCGATATGGGAGGCCCTCGTTTGGGCTGCGAGCCTTCTATAGGGCCTGCCTTGCACTTATGTTATTGGCCCATCCAAATTGAAACATTTTTCTTCATTTTTTACATTGCCTGCTCATGTGTTGGGATGAACAAAACTAGCCTGGGCCAACCTGGATGACTCAAACTAGGTGCACACTTTCCAGCCACCCGAGGCGTCGCCCCATTTTGCGTGTATGATTGGGGCAGTGAAAAATATTCCAGTGGCACTTTTGATTTACCCACAGAATGGTTGAATTGCTTGTTTCTATGAACTGAGTTCGCCAATAATGTGGAGTATGTTGGTCTTTCATCCTATTGTAGATTGCTTAGATCTCGATATGCCAAAAGTAATCGCATGAAATATACAGTAAAAGCCAGTGTGATGTGTGTGGCTACAACTAGTCTGACTACACGTCCTCATATAACATATCAAGGACGCACCATCTTACCAGAGTAACCATTTGACTTACCAATGCAGTGTGGGAAGAAAGAAGTATTGGGACTGCGTATCCAAGCAATTGATGCCATGGACTCCTTCGTACAACCTTGTAAGCGAAAAAGAAGTTGCAGTGTGCCTGTACAAAGAGCTAGCGTAAGTTCAGTTACCTGCTTCTCAGAATTTTAGTTAGCCACTTATTGCAAAATTGTTCAATTATGTTGCTTTTGGCTTAATTTAGTTTGCTACTGATTACATAATGCCACAGCCTGTTAAACCTATTATAGACTGCGCCTATCTATCTGTTTGATACTTAATGTTAAGAATTACCTGTTTGCCTGAACTTAAATGGCTACTTGTTTGTTTAACTGCGTTGCTGCTACAACAACGGGTTAAAATGATGTTAATAACTACTTTTCAGCATCCAATTGAAATTCTTTAATTCCTTGTTTGTTTAACCAGTTTGCTGTTATAACTCCCAGTTGAGATGTTTTGCTAACTTCAACTTTTCTGAATCTAATCGAAACTTTAATGGCAAAACAGGCTAGCCCAAGATCAATGAGCGAGGTCCCCATGGACATTGTATCATCCCACAACAGTGGCACTGGCTCAATCGTGCATTATGAATTGCCAACTGTTGATGCTCTAGAGGCTAAACTAGTGGTAGAAAGAAATTCTGCTTCTGCACTTAGAGATGAAGTTGACATGTTGAGGAAGCAAACATCACAATCACAAGCAGTACTCAAGACAACCATTAAATATTTGGTGGATTTCAAAACGAAGCAAGCTGAGACTGACCGCATTGTTAAGGTCATGATGGAAAAAAGGAAATTAAATTCCCACTTCGTAAATCATAGGTGAAATGTTCTTTCCATTGTTGAATAACCTTTGTGTTGTTTGTTCATGTAATCAATCAAACCATTTGTTTTAGAGATCATGTAATAATTGTTTTTTTGTTTTTTTGGTTTGTAATTTTATTTGAGCACAAGTCTGTATTAATTGATAAGACTCAGAGACATTTCATTTTGATTGCTGCGCTAGACCTACAAATATGCCAATCGGGCTGAGTGTGCATTCAACAATAATAGTATTATAGATGGACCATAAGTGGCACGCATCAGAAAGGGCCAAGATGTTGTAGTAGCTTGGCTAAAAAAAAGGATGCTGTTGAAGCAAAAAAAAATACAACGGTCTGGCTTATGTATGTTAGTTGTTATTATTGATCCATATACACTATAAGTGTTTATATGTTTGTTAGTTCTATACATTCTTGGTTGATTGACTCAGTATTTGAATCTTGATACATCGCTTGTGTACATATCTAAATGGGAGTACACATTATGCTGCGTGTGACATTTGAGTTGGACATGAAGTGTTCCAAATATTTGAATTCACCTTAAACTGGATTCTAGCTTCTGAATTTGAGTATCAGCATTTATAAACCATATTCATATATGACAGTGGAATACATCTTTGTCATGCTTTTGAAGATATATAAAAACACATAGAATGATTTATAAAGATTCATATAGGAATACAAAATGGATTCGAATTTAGTTGCCAGGGTAAACGTGGATGCTTATTGTCCCAAAATTCGAAAGAAGCGGCAAAATGTCCACTCCCATGTCGGCTGCTCGAAGGCAAGTGTTTGGGAGATGGAAATCACTGTCTACCCATTACACGGACAATCCATCGGCCCGATTTCCACTGCTCTAAATAGGGGTAGGTTAGTAACATCAATTAGACGTGACACGACCGCCTCTAAGCCCATTCCAACACGGTGGGCGCCAAACATGGGCGACAAAACACATTTGATTCAAGATCGTCCGAAAGACCTCTGTTTCTCCCTCCATTTCCCCATTCATACACGGTGGGCGGCAAAACAAACTCGACTCGGCTGAAATCGATGTAGGCAAATATTTTCAATAGGGGCAGGTTTGTAACTTCACTCAGACGTGACACAACTGCCCTACCTATCATCGTCGTTCATACACCGTGGGCGCCAACCATTGGCGCCAACCACCCTCTCCTCGCCCGAAATCGCTCTGGGCAAATATTGGCGAGATGCGAGATTACCGTCCTATCCCCAACCGACGAGACGTCCAAATTTTAAACGGGGGCTAAGTTCGTAACTTTCCCATATTTCAGACATGCGCGTCCCAAAAACATGGTTCCCCATACCTCTCCCTCCATTTTCCCATTCATACACCGTCCACGCTAGAACACCACCCCCACACCAGCCTCCTCCGTCCGCCACCCCATCCATCACCGCCGTCCTCCGCCCCATCCATCGCCACCATCCTCCACCCCATCCATCGCCACCGTCCTCCACCATGCCGGAGCGCCTACCAAGACCGTGTCGTCCACTGCTAGAGATGGATGTTTATCATCCACGACGACAGAACAAGAGCCTTGCATCGCGTCCTCTCGCCTCATCAGCGCCGTTGTCCTCTTTGCCGGGGCCGCTCACACGACCTTCTCTTCCACCGCAACGGGATTTATCCCCCGATGCACCCGTCTACCGTCGCAGATCTGCTTCCACGCTGCCGACAGCCATCGCACCCCCGATGCCTACATGGTGCCGCAAGAGAGGTGGTACTTCATATCTCCTCAACTTTTTGATCTCAACCAGAAAATAGATTGTAACTTGGTTGCTCTACTTTCTTTTCAGCTCTTATAATTTAGTTCTTAGTTTGAAGCAAACAATGGATGCTAAATATCATTTCTCCGGTTTGCAGCTTCAAATCTGCCATGGCATAGTCATAATATGGTTTAATTGACCATGCTTAGGGTTTAATTGATCATGTTGGTTACGTGGTGGTTTCTTTAATAAAAATCGGAGGGGAAACCCTCTTTTGGTAAATAAAATATGCTTAGAGTTTCCCTCTTTTATGATCACTATACGATCAGAATACGTGCTTCATGTCATAATAACACCGCTCCACCTATCAAGCTAAACAAGCTTAGTTGTTCAAATACGAATCTGATATTATTAAAACATAGTCTTTTAATTGGTCAGCTAAATGTTCCTAAATTAGTTTCAAAAATGCATGTTCGCCACTCGAGTGTGTATCCCTACAGGGTGCCCCTGGGATTTTGGGTCGTCCCAAGCCCCGATTCCCCTCTGTTCTATTGCGCGCTTCCGACCTCTACTCGCCCCCAGCCGCCCGCCTCGCCGGTGACTTGCCGTCCCCGGACGGCATGACTCTAGGAGGAGATGCCGAACTAACAGGAGGTTAGGAGCCGCTCGCCCAACAGCATCACCGTTGCCCGGGCGCGCCGCCGTGCCTACCTTCCCAGTCCGTTCAGGGCTCAGGCGTGCAGCACCCACTAAGCCAGCCCAATTTATCCTGAGATACGTCCTCAACACTCAGCAGCCACTCCTCATGACCCATTTTCTAAACGACTCATTACTCATTAGGCAGGACTGTCATTAGGGTTTGTTGTGTGCTGAGTGCTACCTACACTTAATGGTTTAGATGTATTTCAGTAATCTTTAGTACCTGTAAAGTTCACAGGGTTTTCAAAATTCCAGCCCTAGGAACAAACACTAGTCATTTTGGATTGTTGGTTGTAGTGACATTGACCCAGATTACTACTGCAAGCCAGGTTTGTCGACAATTTTACTTGTATTTCTTACTCATTCAATATAATATCCAATTATTCACGTCGATTAGTTGCAAACAATAAGTGCTAGACAAACTTCTTGATTCAGATTTTGGACGGTCTCTTACTGCAGTTACAATTCTGCATACTTGTCCTAGTAAGCTCACAAGTAAATGACTGATTCACTACATCTATGCTTGCCTTGTCATATTTGTTGTCAATATTCTTTTAGGGTGGACCACCCTATTTCAAAATACTGGAACCGTAGACATGAATGAATAGTATTTCTCTATGTGATCTCTTCCATCATGTGTGGGCAACGAACACTGCATTGTATAGAAAGTAGGTGTCATTTCTAGCTTTTACATAGGCTTCGATATTTTACATGGAATATAATCTGCCTACTTGCTTTGTGTCGCACTACCAACACTCCACCCTTGAAGCTAAACATTATGCCATTCATAATTCCTTAGTTTATTTGTTCAAATACGAACTTCATATGATTCTAATGTTCCTATTTCAGCTTTGAAATGTGTGTCTGCCTGTTATAGAGACATAAGGGGTTTGTATTTCTGTGTGTGGTCTGGTCAGCACTGTTGGGGGGTGAAATTTGCATATGCTGGGGTTTATAGGGAGATACTCTTCGAGTTGAATCCGCAATGCATTCCATAGATAATCCGACTAGTTTTTATGTTTTCATGAATCTTAGATTCTGAACAACATCATAATGATTATGAGATTGCGCACATGAAAAGAATAAAGCAGAACAATGCCATGGCTGTCAAACTTGGCATTAAGGGACTGAAATCAAGTCTGGATGCAATGTAATGCAAACGCTCTCCACCTACAGATTCATGCTCAAAATATGATCCTAACAGTGATTCTGAGCTAGAGGGAGACCTAAGTCAATGTAGCTCCCTAGTGGAGGAGTCAGAGGCATATGCCCTATCTTATTCACCCATCAAGGTGCGTGCTCTAACTTTCCAAGGTTATATTGGTCGCACATATCTTGCAACTGATGCTTTGCATTGCTTCTACTTTGTTGAACTGCCATTAGCTTAGTTTACACATCGTGTATGTGAATATGCCCTGCCTATCCATTTTCAGTACATATTCCATCTGTTATCACACCATGTTTATCCATTCAAATATTGTTCTTGTGTATCAGACATTCAAAAGGAAGAGGGCGATTGCTGATCACAGAGGAGCACAAGCAAAGTATTTGGAAAAGGTAGTGGCACCTGATAAATCAAATATCCCATTAGGTGTAGTTGCAATATCACCTGACCCACAAAACACCCCAACTGTAGCAGACTCTAGCCCTACTACACTGGTCATTTCTAATGCCCCAACTCAGCAGACCCCAACTGCAGCAAACAGTATGATGAGCCAGTTGACATTGCACCAGCTCTACGATGCAAAACCCCCATTCCAGCAAAGAGTACACCAAATCCAGTTGCCAAATCCCTTTTCGAACCAGAGAGAGCCCTAATTGCAGAAAATAGGACCCTTGTTCCATTTCTTCCCAGTTTAGAAGATGAAGCTTATATTGTTGTCAAGAACTTTGTGCGGATCTTTCCTTCATGGAAAGATTATACCGCAGACACAGAACAATTTCCAGTCTTCCTTCGCAACTTATGCGTAAGTAATGTACTAATGTTATTCATGGTCATTACTGCATATGTTTCTGCTGACAGAAGACACAAGATTTCATTCTTTTAAATAGGCAAGGACCAAACTGGACTGTGAAGACGAGCAAGGGTTGGTTGCACTTTTCAAGCACTTGTTGATGAAGTATCGTTCCTACCTGAGGCAAGCGCACTTCAATGGCAAGCCTCTAAATGAAATTTCTGTAAAGTCTTCGGTGCTACATTTATCCGACGGTGACTGGAATAATCCTGTTACACATTGGACTTGGTTGCAGCATAAGGTACTGTCTATGATATCACATCACAATTTGAACTACATTTCTGCATTTGCATTAACGTCTCACTTGTACAAAAATTGTTAGCAGAAGAACGTTCATTCTCAAGGGACCACAACATCTCGCAACTATACTACACACTGCATTGCTCTTGTGAGTACCTCTTGTCCTGTATGACCATACTTACTTTCATAGCTGTTTGATTATGTAGCATCAATGCACATGTTAGCCTCGTTATCGTCCATTTGGTGAACATTATAAGATTCATATGGACTCTTACATAAAATTAGAATCAACCCAATGCTTTTGAAGAGGTTTAGTTCTGGAGTCCTCTTGTAAGGACTGAACGTCGTCTATCACTGTACTTACATTAACAGCTACTCCCTCCATCCCATAATATAAGAACGTTTTGTACTGTACACCAGTGTTGAAAACACTCTTGTATTATGGGAAGAGGGATTGGTTCATTGTGTAGCATTCTGCATCTTATCTCCTCGCCCACAATTTACTAAAACTGATCAGATCTATACTAATCTTACGAAAAAGTAGAATACATAGACAATGCCAGTGCAGAAGTGTAGCCCATTTGTCCTGTAACGCTTGTTCTTCCATGGATTGGTAGTTTATTATGTAGCATCAATCTGCATCTTATCTTCATTATCCTCTATCCCTTCCAGTATTATCATATCTATAATTACTCTCTACAAAATGTAGAGTACAAGCAATGTTTATGGAGAAGATTTTGTGCTGAAATTCTTGAGTTATCCTTCCCTTGACATGGAGAAGGGCATTATAAAGCCGATGTTAACTGTTAATGTAAGTCAGTCCTTCTAAAGCATTTATCCTCAATTGTTGTTTAATTTGCTCATACTCCCTATCGTTTACTGCTGTTTAGTTTGCTGTTTCTATCAAAATGCATGTTCATAAGAACCGTAAGTTCTAAGTTTTACTTGTAAAACCAAATCCTTATTCATACCATGCACATTACTCAATACTCCCTATATGTATGCTTGTTTTGTGGATCTATAATCCAGTGTGTGGTGAAGCAGCCCATGTTTGCACCCTGTCATCTCCTGTTTTATCTTACTGATGTGGCTGATCATATGAACAACATGCCATGCACATTAACCAACATAGATACAATGATTTTCTTTGCCCTTCATCTATGCTTGTTATGTTAACATGGTAATCTAGTAGTGTGGTGAAGCTCCCCGCATTATGAACAATGCCAAATTATGCTATTGATATTTTGAACTTACTCTTTATTTTCTAATTTGAAATTGGATGGAATTGACAGCACAGTTATCACCTTTGTTTATACACGTGCAAAACCTATCATCTCTCTGCTTTGTTTCAGGGTGATATGCCTGATGGCATGCACAAGTTTGCTGAAGGCTGTGAGACAACCCAACATATATTGCAGCAAAGAAGGCAAAACATCTGGAAGATAGCAAGACAATCCCAAAGTCTTGTCTTGATGCAGTGTTCAAGTTACTTGAGACTACCAGTCACACAAGCTCATAGAATTTGTTGTTTGAATCAGTTTGACTTCTTCAGTCCCAAGTTCTAGCAGAAAGGCATTCTGCAACTCAACTTCGACTTGAAGTCCTATCTCTAAGAAAGATTGCGGAGAACACCAATGAGAACCTCATCGCTAAACAGCTACACCTGGAAGCTATGATCGACATGCTAGGCCGGTCTCACAGCCTTGCTCAGCAGCTTGCGCAGCAGTTCCCGTGCAAGGCTAACCTTTCTTGAACTGTCTTGGAAGTGGTCTCGGCTCAATATTATTATTTTACTCTGCAATGGTGCGCAGTTTTTGTAATCTGCTTCTTCGTTGCGCTTTATGATCACTGGTGGCGAACTTTGATGCCCAGTGGATGTAATATACAATAAATTCTTTATTGTATAGGGTAGGTTTATTCTTAGTTACTATGCCATAATTTCTTTATTGTATAGAGTAGGTTTGTGCTTAATTCCTACTAGTTACAACCATCATTCGCTATCTAAAAAAATCTGATGTAGTTGACCGGGCCGAAACATTCGCCTCTAACGGGCCTGGTTTTTATCAGGCCACAATTGGGCTGGCCTGCATCTTTCTTGGGCCTGAATGATTGGGGCCTTCACACTTTACGCTAGGCCCACAACTTACACCAGCCTATATTTTAGTTGGGCCTTTTGTGGACCCAGCTCTTAGTTTGGCCCAGGTAGCGTTGAAGCATTAACAGGCTGAATATTCTACTGGCCTGTTACGGCCTAGATGAAACCATGGGCCTTTAGCAGGCCAAAATGCATGTTGGGCCTCAATTTTCACTAGTCATTGACGGGCCTTCAACAAGCTGAAATGTAGACCGGACCTTTTTGGGCCCAGTTATATCACGGGCCATTACCAGGCCGAAACATATCTTGGGCCTTAGTTGGCCCACTAATATCATGGGACTTTAAGAGGCCAAAAGCTTAGTACATGCATTAACGGGCTGAATTATATGACAGGCCTTTAACAGGCCCAAAGTCATGTTGGGCTTAACTGTTGCCACCTTTATCACGGGCCATTAGTGGGCCCGTTGTCCCGTCGGACCATATATGGCCCATGGGCAGCACAGGCCATTCCCAGGCCGAAAGTCACACCGGGCTGAAATGGGCCTATGTCTACATCGGGCCTCTAACAAGCCAAAAGTCACTAGGCTATAATTGGGCCCAAATATTTGGCGAACAATTAACGGGCCAGATCTGGCTTCGGGCTGTAAATGGGCCTTTATTAAACATGTCGTTATTGGGCTGGCCCACTAGTACCTTAGTAAGTACTATGGGACTTTGACTGGGCCGGCCTTTTTAACCTATATGGGCCTCTGTTGGGCCCCGCCACGTGTCGACATATCATAGGCATGTCTCCTCCAATGGACGGGCGACATCTGGCACACTAACGAGCTGACAGGTGTTCCCTCCAGCCAATCAGAAATTTAGACATGGAAATTTCCCATTGGTCCTGGCTGTTAACGGGTTATCGATTCCAAAACTGGACCCGATAGCTTAACAGCGTTCCGTGACGGTCACCCTTGACGAAAGCACTTCTGTGACGCGCGATTTATCGTCATGGAAGTTGTCGTGGAATTAACATGTCAGATGTCCTAGTGAGAGGACTTAGTCATGGAGCCATCGCAACGAGATTAGCTTAAAGGGGTTAAACCGGACAAAGGACACATGGAATTTATACTGGTTCGGCCCCTTGTAGTGAAGGTAAAAGCCTACGATACACTTGTGGTGGAATTGATGGGGTCTCGATGAGCAGGGAGCGAATCCGCTTTACCTATCTCTCGAGTTGTTGTCTCTTGTCCCTGAACCACCGTTGGGTCGTCCCTTTATATACACAGGTTGACGCCCGATGGTTTATAGAATACCGAGGCCGGCTCATACACGTGTATGGCTAGATTTCTACCTTCCCCTAACTTACAACACAAGTTACATATCTCATGGCGGTTTATGTCTATGGGCCCTACTCCGCCCTTAGGCTCTAGGCCTCTAAGCTTCAATAGTAAAGCGCCATATTCCTTGTCTTCATGGGCTTCAGTACGGGTGAGCATAACCCGGCCCCTCCTGGGCTGTTTATACTCAGTAGTAATATTCCCAACATTAGGCCCCAGATTGATTTGAACATGTTCATGTCAATCTTCATTCCTTAGAAAAACTCCTTGATCTTCAAAAGAATCTTGTAAACCGCCATGACATCATTTCCGTATGCACTTGGTAAACCACCGTGACGTCATCTTTTAAGATTGTAAAAAATCACCGTGACGTCATCTCTATATGAAAAACCTGTAAATACATCCTTTTCACTAATGACCCTCTGAAAACCGAGGCGACAGCTGTGTCAGATATTCAGTTTTTGGGTTCGTTGATTCCCGCGCCTGTCACTTATCCCTTCGCCTTATAAATATGGCTAAGGGTCATTCTTTCCTTTCCCCTTCATGCCCCTTCGCCTCATCGTCTTCCTCGCGTCGCTTGAGAGCTCGAGCGCAGCCGCCGCCGTCGACCTTCGCTTCCGCGCTGCCAACGGTCGCTGCATCAACCTGATCTGACCAGAGAAACGCGACATCTCCTACGCTGTTCAGCAGCGTCAGTAAGTACTTCTCTTCTCATATAACAGATCTGCATTAGGGTTCCCGCCGTTCATCAGCGTTCTTCACCGTTCCTTACTTTCTTCTTTTAGATCTTGTAGTTTGATCTAAATCTGATAGTAAAGGCGAGCAATAGTAGTTTAGCATCCCTTTCCAATCACAGAAGATACCTTTCTTTGTATAAGATCCCATATGAACATATGTGTTCCTCTGCTGTCGCGATTTTAGGTTTTAAATTTATCCCTTTTTAGAACTGCGGTTGATCCAAAATTACAACATCAACCTGTGAAATCTGTTTGTACAACACTTAGGAATTTTTTAGATCTGTAACTTCCACACCATTGTAGGCGGTTTATACTTTTAGAAAATGACAACCCGCTAGGTACCATTAGCCCTCTTTTTAAACCGCCAACTCATCCTTAATATAAAACTTCGGGTTACCATGCGCATAGGTTTCAATTTGTTTTTCCTGTCTTTTAAACCGGATTACCTGTATCAATCAAACCTTAAACCGGCTTTGGTCCTATTTTCCAGCTTCCTGTTCAAATGGCCAAAAGGTTTTATGCTTGTAATTGGGTCTCTTCCCGGGTTACTGAAGAGCAACTGACTGGGTATGTTGTGACTGGCGCTTTAGCGAGCAAGGAAACCATCCACTTGAGAGTCCCCGGTTTAGGAAATCCTCCTGAGCCTCAGAATGACAAAGTGATTGTTTTTACTGATCATCTGAATCGAGGGTTCAGCCCTCCCGGATCAAAATTTTTCCATGATGTGCTTGCTAGCTTCCAACTCCACCCTCAAGATATTGGACCAAACTCTGTGTCCAATATTTGAGATTTCCAAGTGTTTTGTGAGGCCTATCTTCAGGAAGAACCCACAGTTGAATTGTTCAGAGATTTCTTTTATTTGAACCGTCGCACAGAATTCACAGATGGACCCAACACAGAGCTTGGTGGGATGGCAATTAAAAAGAGGAGAGATGTCAGTTTTCCTCACGCCAAGCTTCATAGTCACCTCAAGGACTGGAATCAGACTTGGTTTTATTGTAAAGACTCATCTCCAACTCGCGAAAATCCTCTGCCAGGTTATCGCCCTCACCATCTTAGCAATACTCATCCGTTCCCTCAGAGGCTGACTGCCAAGGAACGGTCCAACTATGCACCACAACTCTCAAAACTCAGAGCCTTTATGGAAACGGTTTAACAGGTGTTGACTTCGTCCGCTGCTGGATATCTTGGAGCGTTCTGCCTTTAAGCTGGCGCCCCGGTTTAATGTGTGAGTACACGGGAGACTTGAAAGATCCTCAACGTCATATTGATATTCAGCCAACAGAGGATGAAGTTACTGAAGCTGTTAAGAAAATACTGAATGAACCGGAAGCTGTCTGCAGTCGAGTAGGGCTTAGTCCCTTCTGCACTTCCAATAAACCGCCAGCTGTAAGAATTGCCTTATTTTTACCTTAATCCATCATTTCTTAAATATTCCTTTATAATTTCTTATCCATCTGTGCAGGGCGATGATTCGTTCTGGAAGAAGAAATCACAAGATAAACCGGCCAAGCCCCAGGATAAACCGGCAAGAGCACCCCGCAGCAAGACTAAGGCTATAAAGAAGCCAGCGAAGAAGAAAACCGCCAAACCCTCTGATTTGCCCAATGATGAAGAGCTTGATGACCTGGACTCAGAGGTAGAATTAGATTCTCCTGGTTCTTTTTTCATACACCTCATTGACAATGATTATTATCAGGATGATGCGGAAGCTAGCCACGCTGGTGATGTAGAGGTAATTGTTCTATCCTCCGATTCAAATCATGTGCCAGTACCAAAACTTCGTCGAGCAGTCCGGAAAGTAAAACGTTCACACCCTCTTGCTCATTTGGATCCGCACTTTTCTTTGAAGACACATCAACAAGAAGCTGGCCGCACAACCCGATACAGTGGTCAAGTGGTTACCTCTTCCAGTTTACCATATTCCCCGGTTCACAAGCGTCGTCAAGAGGTCTCTTGTACTTCTAATACACTTTATCCCAAGGCGGGTTACTTCTAATATCCTCTTAATCTGTCTGATTCGAATTAGCAGGGAACTTCCAATTCATCCTCCGTCGATTCATCAACCACACAGATGCCTCCACTCAAGACCGTTCCTGGGTAAGCAGAGTAGACTGAGTTTTTATGCCTTGCACCGGTTTATTGTACTAACCTCTGTATTCGTTCTTTTCAGTGCCAAAGCCAGACTTAGCAAAAAAGCCAAGCTGACTACACCAACTGATGATAATCCGGCCACTGAACCGGAGATACCGCTCCTGGCAATCCTGTCGCTTTATCAAAGCATAGTGCAAAAGAAGAATTTTTTGCTGTGGACAAGGGCAAATGGAAATCAGATTTGTCAAGCTATGCCTATCTCTCTGCTCAGGACATCCATTCTGGATATCTAAACCGTCTGTATACCAGCCGTGATTATGAAGCCGGTTTAGTAAACCTGATGAAAGAGCGATATGAGGTAAATACTTGTTCCTTTGAATAACTTCTTTTTTCCCTTATATCCTGCTTTAGTTATCAACTCTAGTAGCTCCCAAGAGCCGGTTCATCAATATGAATGTGAACCGGGACTTGTAGTAGGAGAAGATTGGATTTTGCTTGTGTAGCCCCTATAAACCGATTTATACCTTAAGGATATTCCGGTTTATACATCAGAATTCCTTTCAGTCATTAACATGATCCGGTTCATGCGGCAAAATTTGATAACCTTGAATTGATCAGATATGCATTAGCCCCGAAGTGCCAAGTATATAACTTGTTGTATGCTTGGGACTTAAAATATCAGTTGATAAAAAGCAATCCGCATTAGCCCCCAAGTGCCAAGTGTATAACGTGTTATGTGCTTGGGACTTTTGAAAAAGAGTCACCAACTTATTGTCAGTCATTTGCAGGCTGACATGACCAACAAAGATTCTCAAATCGCCAATCTCCGGGAGAACATCAAGTCTCAGCAAGCTGAAACTTCAAAGGCCAAAGAAGAGTTGAAGGGCGCTTTAGCGGCCATGGAGCAATTGAAGGATGGCTTCTGTCGGCGTTCTGGGAACGGGGGTCCCCAGACTTTCCTGCCTGCGGCCTGCGGCGTGGCTCAAGTGATGGCCCAGTGTGGCCCATCTTCATCAACTCAAGCTCAAGACCCTCACGGGGCAGACGACGGGAAGCTTCCTTAGGAGCAGCCTCACCAGGCAGGCTCGCGAGGAGGCGGAGAGATCAAGGCAAGAGTACCTCGCGAGGTGCACATGACGCAAGCCATGACGACCGAGACTAGGCGGGCGCCGGCCTGTGCAGTGTCCTTGTTTCCTCTTTGGTGCAAAGGGAGCAAGCACAAACCAAGGCATCAGGCAAATGTTACTGTTTCGATGCAACAAGACCAACACCGGCAGAGCAGCAGGATGGAGGTTACCGTGGATCCCAAGACGGCGTCATCGTCAGGGCCTTTGGCAGTCGAAGATCAAACTGGCCGTTGTTGGCGCCCTTCTCGCTCAATATTTGGGAAGAGGACCAGGGCCTCTATATATAGGACTAGCCACCACAATAGGAGGAGGATCATCTCGCCTGGATCTCAACCAGAGCCGATAGAGACGGAGCAACTCCTCTCCAAGCACAAGAACACCCCTCGCGAGGCTGTTCTCCCCTTGTATTGTTCATCATCAGCCCCTGAGGCAATCCACACACCACACACTGGAGTAGGGTATTACACCACAATGGTGGCCTAAACCATTATAAACCCTGTGTCCCTTGTGTTGTTCATCTTGCTAGCCTAGATCCTTAGCGAGGCGTTGGGACGTAGGTTGGTAGAGGAGAGATCTTCGCGCGCACCCCAGAGTTCGAACCTCAAGGGTCTGCCAGAACCCGAAATCTGACAGCTTCAAAGGCGAGCGAGCGGATTGGGAGGCTGAAAAAGCCACTTAGCTAAAGCGGGCGGAAGATGCTGAAGCGGCACTTAAACCGGTGGCGGAAGAGCTGACTAGCTTGAAGCGGCAAATCAATGCCATGACTTCTGCCATCTTTGGTAAGTAGCCTTGTCATGAACCATACTTAATCATCCTTGAAATATTCGGTTTAATAACATTGTAACTATTGTAGGCAGCCATGTTACCCATCTCGGTTCAGATATGCGCAAGAAATTGAAGGCTGCCTATACCTTGATAGAGCAGTTATATATCTGCGCTTAACGGGTCATCTGCACAGCCTCATACAATAAACCGCTGCCAACATTAATCAAGGACACATTGTCCAAGCTATCCATGACACCTGCCCAGCTAGAAGAAGTGAAGAGATCTGCTGCAAGGGCCGGCGCACTGTCTGCATTGACTCGGGCTAAAGCTTGGATAGCTGATCTTGATCCGGAAGACATTAGGAATGACTATCCTAGCCAAAAAGAAGATGGGCAGAATTTGACAATGATGCCCTTAGAGCTCTGGCAAAGGAGATGCGCCCGCTTGCAAGTAAACTGGCCGAAGAGACTGATTTTTCTTCCCACCGGTCCATTTATGATGCATAGAACAAGTGGATTGACGCGTCTGTTTATGAAGTGCAAAATCTAATTCTGCCAATCCGTAAGCATACTTATGCCCCTGATGTTGAACCGTCAGACCTTATAAGCGATGAAGCTGTCTTTCGAGCTTTGTCTGGAATTGACTGGGCAACCATTGACTTCCAGCCACTGGATGATGAGGCGGAGGTTGAACCGGCACAGGATGACCCGCAACCTTCACATCAAGCTAAAGAAGAATCATAATCCGGAAGCCGGTTTATCGTCTATGCACTGCCCTCTGTACGAGAAACAATTATCCTTTTGGGCAATTAAAACGCCTTGTAATAGGCTAGCTTGAAACACTTGGTCTGTTATGCCATCGTGCATAGCTTGAAACACTTGGTCTACTATGCCATCGTGCATAGCCACTTTTCTGATACTGTCAATCTGTCATCATATGCAATGTCTGCTTATGATCTTTAACAGTTTTATGCAATCCTATTTTCTGCATGTGATAAACTTAAAATTGCCCTGGCGGTTTACCATCAGACGAGTTATGATCCCTAATATAAAGCCAGAGTTTTATAACCAAGGCTGTAAAACAATGAAATATGAAATATATCATACCCGTGATATTGAATCACATCGTTAGTTTAGCAACTTTTTGTAGTAAGGGTGATAACCCAAATCTTGAGTGTTGATAACTCCCACCATGCTGTGCTGGTTTATAATAAGCCATGTCGGGTTATGATAAACACCGGATGATCATCCTGGCGACTTATAGTCGATGCCAGACCGGGTTAATAAGCACCGGTTTAAAATTGGTTGTGTACTAACAACTGATAGTTGAAAGCCACGCTGGATTAACAAACCGGGTTATATTGATGACTTATAGTCAGGACGGGTCAATAGACGCTGGTTTATCTCAAAACCTTATCAAAAAAAACTTGGCAAAACAAAAGCAAATGAAAACTTGCAATCGAGGCTTTTCAAGGGCTGCCAGGCCCAAATTTGAGGCATTTCATGGGCTGCCAGGCCGCTGAGTTAAACCATTTTACAAAGCCTTTTAAGATGGACCTCACATTAACCAATCGTCATTTTAACTTTGACAAGTTCAGGGTCTATATAAGATTGACTTGTGAAACGTTCGACGGGTCATGCTAGGATTACCTAGACGGAGTGGCTTACTTGATGAAGGCAGGTTAACCCAGGGTTTTAGGTGAATACACCTGGCTTCCAAGCCTGGCTTGATAGCCTATTACGAGGGTCCTTCCAAACTCTTTTTTGCTGTGCACAAAGAGCCTCCAAGTAACATTGTGAGCTGTGCTCAATGGGTACCTATGTTTGAGCTGTGCGTGGCAACAGACTCTCTTTGGTTCCTTGGGTGTGAAGCCCCCAAGCTGTGTTGTGGTTTTATAAGCCGGTTTAATGGGTAATCAGAACTCCTCTTTATAAGCATAAGCCCCCATGTAACCAAGAAGATATAAGATGAAATGGCAGAGGCCCCGCTTGAGCAAGGATGCCGGTTTATTTATTGATCATAATATGTACATTGTCTAAAATATATACGTAGTAGGAGCCTGTGGCTCAGGTGTAGTAAGGCCGAAGATGAGCTATATTCCACGGCCGGCGAGTCTCCTCCTCCGACTTGCATGAGTCTTTGTGCTCTCGAACATCGATGAGGTAGTATGACCCGTTGTTCAGATTCTTGCTGACCACAAAGGGCCCTTCCCAAGGTGGGGATAACTTGTGCATATCCGTTTGATCCTGGATAAGCCGGAGCACTAAGTCGCCTTCCTGAAAAGCTCTGGTTTTAACCCGGCGGCTGTGATAATGCCGTAGGTCTTGCTGATAAATCGTCGAATGAGCTGCCGCAATATCCCAATGTTCATCTAACAGGTCCAGTGCATCTTGGCGTGCTCTTTCATTGTCTACTTCAACATAAGCTGCCACTCGGGGCGAGTCATGGCAAATATCACTTGGGAGAACCGCTTCTGCTCCATAAACCATGAAGAAGGGTGTGTAACCCGTAGATCTATTGGGGGTGGTGTTAATGCTCCATAAAATGGAAGGCAACTCCTCCACCCAACAACCCGACGTCCACTGCAAAGGGACCATAAGCCGGGGCTTGATACCCTTTAAGATTTCTTGATTAGCTCTCTCCACTTGTCCATTAGACTGGGGGTGGGCTACTGATGACACATCAAGCCGGATGTGCTCACGTTGATAGAACTCTTCCATAGCACCCTTGGAGAGATTCGTGCCATTATCTTTTATAGTACTACGTGGAAAGCTAAAGAGAAAGATCACCTTTTTCATGAATTGAACCGCCGTGGCCGCATCACACTTGCTCACTGGCTCTGCCTCTACCCACTTGGTGAATTTATCAATCGCCACTAGAAGGTGAGTCTTCTTATCCTTGGTTCTTTTAAAAGGCCCAACCATATCCATCCCCCAAGTTGCAAACAGCTAGGTGATTGGAATCATCCTCAATTCCTGAGCCAGAACATGAGCTCTGCGAGAAAACTTCTCACAACCATCACACTTTCTGACCAGATCCACCGCGTCAGCATGATCTGTTAACCAGTAAAAACCATGCCGGAAAGCCTTAGCCACCAAAGATTTTGAACCAGCATGATGACCACAATCTCCTTCGTGGATTTCACGCAAGATCTCACAACCTTCTTCAGGAGAAACACAACGCTGAAACACCCCTGAGACACTGTAGTGATGTAACTCGCCATTGATAATGGTCATAGACTTGGAACGCCAGATTATCTGCCTGGCCAAAACTTCGTCCTCCGGTAACTCGCTTCGGGTCATATACGCCAGGTATGGCACTGTCCAATCAGGGATAGCATGAAGAACTGCCACCAATTGAGCTTCCGGTTCAGGAATAGCCAGATCCTCCTCCGTTGGTATCTTGGCCGACGGATTATGCAGAACATAAAAAAAAATTAGGCGACACCAGTTTACGTAGGGATCCGAGCCGTCTTAGAGCGTCCACTGCTTCATTCTTGCGTTGATCAATGTGCTCGACTTGATAACCCTTGAAGTGACCAACAATGATATCCACCTCACACCGATAAGCCGCCATAAGTGGATCCTTGGAGTCCCACGTATGGGATACTTGCTGAGCCACTAAATTGGAGTCGCCAAAGCAACATACCCGGATTGAGTTCATCTCCTTAGCCATCCAAAGACCATGGAGCAAGGCCTCATACTCAGCTGCATTATTAGTACAGGGAAACATTTAGCGGAGAACATAACAAAATTTGTCACCTTGAGGGGAAGTAAGAACCACTCCAGCCCCCGAGCCCTCCAATTGTCTGGATCCATCGAAGTGAATAGTCCAGTATGTGTTATCCGGTTTATCCTCTGGTGCCTGCAACTCTGTCCAGTCATTGATGAAATCCACGAGCGCTTGGGACTTGATAGCAGTGCGAGGCATATATTTTTAACCCGTGAGGGTCAGGCTCAATAGCCCACTTAGCAACCCGGCCAGTCGCTTCCCTGTTTGGAATGATATCTCCCAACAGAGCGGAACTGACCACAGTGATGGGATGGCCTTGAAAGTATTGCTTAAGCTTCCGGCTCGCCATAAACACTCCATACATCAGCTTCTGCCAATGGGGATATCTCTGCTTGGACTCGATAAGTACCTCACTGGTATAATAAACCGGCCGTTGAACCGGATACTCCTTACCAGCCTCTTTGCGCTCCACCATAATAGCCACGCTGACAGCTCGGGCGTTAGCAGCCACATATAACAGCAATGGTTCCTTCTCAATGGGAGCAGCAAGGACGGGCGGTTCGGCCAACTGCTTCTTCAGATCCTCAAACGCCACATTAGCAGCATCACTCCATACAAAATTGTCTGTTTTCTTCATCATCCGAGACAGAGGGATCACCTTCTCCCCCAACTGGCTGATAAACCGGCTTAGTGCTACAATACGACCCGCCAGCCATTGAACATCATTGATACACGCCGGTTTAGTCAGGGACGTAATAGCCTTGATCTTTTCCGGATTAGCTTTAATGCCCCTATTAGACACCAGAAAACCCAAGAGCTTGCCAGCTGGTACACCAAAAACACACTTGGCTGGATTAAGCATCATCTTATAAATCTTTAGATTATCAAAAGTTTCCTGCAAGTCAGCTATGAGCGTTTCTGCTTTCCTGGACTTCACCATGATATCATCCACATAAGCATGAACATTGCGCCCAATCTGATTATGAAGGAAATTCTGCACACACTGCTGGTAAGCCGCCAGGGCACTCTTGAGTCCAAAAGGCATAGATACATAGCATAAGTGTCACGCCCAATATGCGATACTATCCTAAAGAGACTCGAAGGTCCCACCAAGGATAGAACCGCATATTGAAACGCTTTTGCAAGGTGGATATCATTACATCAACATTACATAATGGATGGGGATACATACAAAAGGCATACAATGCCACACGAATACAACATCATCTTACATAAGAGCACCATCCAACTACGGATGAAACACAAACAGAAACTCAAACGACATCCACCCTGCTAGCCCAGGCTACCGACCTGGAACCTATCCCCTGATCAAAGAAGAAGCAGAAGAAGAACTCCAAAACAAGCAAACATCGCTCTCCCGTCATGATCATCGCATAACCTGTACCTGCAACTGTTGTTGTAGTAATCTGTGAGCCACGAGGACTCAGCAATCCCATTACCATGGGTATCAAGACTAGCAAAGCTTAATGGGTATGAAATGGATAAGTGGTGAGGTTGCAGCAGCGACTAAGCATGAGATGGTGGCTAACATAAGCAAATAAGAGCGAGAAGAGAAGCAAGCGGAACGGTCGTGAAGTTAGCAATGATCAAGAAGTGATCCTGAACTCCTACTTACGTCAAACATAACCCAAAAACCGTGTTCACTTCCCGGACTCCGCTGAAAAGAGACCATCACGGCTACACACGTGGTTGATCCGTTTAATTTGTATCTGGCGTCAAGTTATCTACAACCGGACATTAACAAATTCCCATCTGCCACATAACCGCGGGCACAACTTTCGAAAGATAATACCCTGCAGGTGTGTCCCAACTTAGCCCATCACAAGCTCTAGCGGTCAATGAATGATATTCCTTCTCCCAGGAAGACCCGATCAGTCTCGGAATCCCGGTTTACAAGACATTTCGACAATGGTAAAACAAGACCAGCAAAGCCGCCCGATGTGCCGACAAATCCCGATAGGAGTCGCACGTATCTCGTTCTCAGGGCACACCAAATGATCCAGACATCGGGTTGGCATAGACCCTGGTTGCCCAGGGGGCGCTGGACATCGCTTGGTTTGGACCA
>NC_057810.1:595220952-595223501 GCF_018294505.1 Triticum aestivum
GGGCTAGGTGAGGCAAATGGTAAAACCAAGGTTGGGCCTTGCTGGAGGAGTTTTATTCAAAGCGAACTATCAAGGGGGTGCCATAAATGACCAACCGCATAAGGAACGCAAAATCAAGGAACATAACACCGGTATGACGGAAACTAGGGCAGCAAGAGTGGAACAAAACACCAGGCATAAGGCCGAGTCTTCCACCCTTTACCAAGTATATAGATGCATTAATAATATAAGAGATATTGTGATATCCCAACATAATCCAGTCCACCATGGAGCAATATTCAACTTCACCTGCAACTAGCAATGCTATAAGAGGGGCTGAGCAAAGCGGTAACATAGCCAAACAACAGTTTGCTAGGAAGGGTGACAATGGTCAGAGGTTCATGGCAATTTGGGAGGCTTGAGCAGCAAATGGTAGGTAATGCGGCACAACGATAGAACGAAGCAACTAGCGTAGCAATAATAGTAATGAGATCCAAGGTGACGGTCATCTTGCCTGA
Organism: Triticum aestivum; assembly: GCF_018294505.1. NCBI lineage: Eukaryota > Viridiplantae > Streptophyta > Magnoliopsida > Poales > Poaceae > Triticum > Triticum aestivum. The sequence goes on from NC_057810.1 coordinate 595,221,450, forward strand.
AATCCCACAAGGAAGAAGAACGAGTCCATGAAGAAGATGAACGGATGAAGACGAACCAAGCGTAGACGAACGAATCCTCACGATCGCAACGAAACAGGAACTATCGAGAAGAAGCACACAACATGGTAAACAAACCACACATGAACAAGACATGATGCTCAATCAAGTATGATGCATGACAAGGCTACTTGAAGCTACTCATGGCAAGAGATGATGCATACAAGAGCAACACATCAAAGCAAGTTTAAATGAGGCCGGAAACAACCTATCACAATTCCGGTAAGTCCTCATATGCAAATTTCGAAATTGGACCAGATCTGAATAAACCTTATGTTCAAGTTGTTAAATAGCAAGTTAAGATGCACTAAAATGATCTACACGAAATTCTAGTCAAGTTACATATAAAGTTCATTTAATTCGGAGCTACGGCCTAGAAGATATGAGCAAAATAAGTTAAACATGACATTGATGCAAAAGGCATTCAAACATTAAGAAAACACTCTCAAAACAAGGATGAAACATTATAATATTAATCTTCATGCAAAATCAAGCAATTTTAATATAGAGCACACTCAAAACGGAGCAACGGTTCAACACATACACATCATACAAGGTTAAAGGGCATGCTGTCCAAAACAACAACTAGGCATATTGCAAGCACTAAACCAACATGCTAAATTACCACAATATGAAAACAAAAGGCATGGACATGATTTACAGGTAAAGCATGACAAAACATGAACACTGAGCTATCTCCAGAAACCATTAAAACATGATCAAAAGGACATGGCAAGATTGTAAATAATAATAGTTTAGAGACTTAGCAGAAATAACATCAGGTTGCAATGTTTAGAGCTATCAAATAACATGCTACAGGAACTTAACATGGCAAACAAAGGCATTGCATGAACCTACTAATTTCATAGAACAAAAGTCCCTTACTGACCTAATTCCAAAGATCAACATAAAAGATGGTAGCATCCATGCAAACATTGCAATTGACATGACAGATTCAGACATGGCAGGAACAACAATAAGTAGGCGTGTTGGTGAGCTTGTACCACTCATCACAGAATAATACATGGCATGACAAGGTAACCAACAGTAGGACGACATATTTATGAATCTAATAATGGAAAGAACAAGTTCATAGGATGCATGGATCACTAGCAAAGATCATGTCAAAACAGAACTTAATGTTAACAGGCTGACAGCAACATTATTTAGCAACATTGTAGCAAGATTACAACAAGCTATGGAAGGCTATAAATGCAAGCAGTGTCATGGAGCGATAGAGAATGACATGTGTAACAAAACCTTCTTAGTGAACATCTCCAGATTATGCATAGAATGATTTGTAGCAAGAGGTTTACATAGCTTGACGAAATAACAGATTCAGCCTAGCAAAACAGCAACAACAAGTACCCTACTTCACGAGCTCGATGAACTCACTACAAGACTCATAAAAATACATGGATTGCACCCCTGTAAAGATGGCATGTTGTAGCTCAAAATTCATGTAGACATCAAGCTCATAGGATGCACACACAAAATGCAATGAAAAAGATAAAACAGCAAGTTCTGTTAACAGACAGCAGTAAACATCATATAGCACTCTTGCAACGATGATTAGGGCATCAATATGGACTCAAACAAGCATGGCACAATGGCACAAAATTAAAAGCATCTCATGATGAACTTTCTGATATATCATGCACGCAAAACGGAGCAGCGCACACGAAGTTATGGCATGATGAATAGGGCATGAAAATGTTACAGATCTGGGGACGGTGGATTTTTACCTCCGCGAAAGTCAACGCGGGACGGAGGGATCCGGGATGGAGCGGATTGGGATGACGGAGGCGCGTTTGGTTGGATGGGTGGGTGGATATGATCCACCCTGAGTGGATCCGGCCGGAGAGAGCTCCGGCGAGCTTCGGGAGCTCCGGCAATGATGAGGACAGTGGGGAGGCGCGACGGGAGGAGGCGGCGGCGGCCAGGGTCGGCGGCGGGGCGGCGCGGGCGGCGCGTGGTGAAGCGGCGGCGGAGGCT
>NC_057810.1:595223956-595228223 GCF_018294505.1 Triticum aestivum
CACGCGGGCCTGGAGGGCCGTCCCCGGGCCGCAGTGGGCCCGCGGTAGAGGCGGCGAAGTGGGGCCGGGCAGTGACGTGTCGCCTCCTGGTTGGTTGAGGACTGCGGCGGACATGTCCGGCACGCGGGGTGGACGCATCCGGCGGCGCGGGGAGGAGTTTGCTAGGGTTTGGACTGCGATTTTGGACGGGCAGGGCTAATTTATAGGTAGAGGGAGCTAGGAGAGTCCAAATGAGGAGCGGTTTTCGGCCACGCGATCATGATCGAACGACCGAGAGCATGAAGGGGGTTAGGATGGGTTATGGGCCACTTTGAAAGGTTGTTGGGCTGCTACACACACGAGGCCTTTACGGTTCCCCGGTTAACCGTTGGAGTGTCAAACGACCTCCAAATGGCACGAAACTTGACAGGCGGTCTACCGGTGCTATACCAAGGCCGCTTGGCAAACCTCGGGCCATTCTGAGAAAGTTTAACACCCGCTCACAACAAGAGACAAAAGGGGGACGCCGGAGGACATAGGAGTGTCGGATTGCAAAACAGACAACGGGGAAAATGCTCGGATGTATGAGACGAGCACGTATGCAAAATGAGATGCACATGATGACATGACAAAATGCAACACGCAAGCAAATGACATGGAAACAAAGACGAATAACTGGAGGACACCTGGCGCATCGAATCCGAGGCGTTACAACACTCCTCCACTAACAAGAGATCTCGTCCCGAGATCTTAGGAACGAGACGGATGGGAAAAGGGATGAGTTAAACAAGAACTCAAGAGAAGAAGCAAAGAATCAAGAGCACTCGTGAAGAAGAGAGGAACGACTAGAATGACGAGAATCGAAAGCTCACGGAATCAGATAGACTATGAAACCACTCCGGTTAGAACGAGATAAGAAACGAATAAGACTGAAAGGATTTAGGCAGCACTCCGGCTGAAACATGGAGGAATAGCACGAGCTTGAGAGGATGGAATGATACTTGATGAAGACATGACACAAAACCTCCGGAAGAATTGAAAGAGTTGAATGAAAAGAACGGATAAGAAAATGACAACTTGTGCCACGAAAGAAATTGAAAGCATCTTTCGAAGGAAGGTTTAAACGGAGTTGTTGAGAAAATCAACAACGAAAAGAATAAGCTTGTTGTGGACTTATCCAAAAACAACTCAAAACTTGAGATGAATTTATGCCACAACCAAATGCTTGAATATCTGGGAATAACGAAGAAATGCAAAGTCCACTTCGAAAGAATACGGAGAATTAATTACACTTCGAGACGCAAGAAGAAAATATACTTGAATTCCTCCAACAAAGTCTTGATAAACTCTTGAAGAATGAATTAAATCATGAATAACCACCATGACAAACTCCGGTGACAAAAGGATGAGATAGAATGAAGGATGAAAGAATGAGATGAGCCTAGCGGTGTTTTAGATGCAGGTTCCGACGAAATGGCCGAGGAAATTTGAACTCCGGAAAAGAAATGATGAAAACACTTGGAACTAGAATTTATTCATCAAGAACAAACTCCGAAGGGAGGGATTACTCGCTCGGATCAAATAAGAATAAGATTTATTGTATGCTTATCCTTCATCAAATTAAATTGATGGCAAGAAACGGATTTTGCATACTAATTATTCTTCTTGAAAAGGATTGAGAAGTGACATATCCCAAACTTGAGAAGGTCTTCATGAACCACCGGTAGGATTTGGAAAGAACGAATGAATTGATATGATAACAATGGAAAAGGAATCTGAAGGAACCACCATAAGAATTCAAAAATGACTGATGAAAGAGAATGAATCACCAGGAAGAATTAGAACAAGCACGAAGATACTTGAGGGAATTTGGAAACAAGAGAACAAAGAGATCGCGAACTGATTGAAGACTACTTGAAGGAATCACCGGAAGAATATGGAGACAAATGAAGTGGCAAGAATTTATAATAATTGGAGAATGAAGCTAAAAACTGAGAACGAAGAAATCTTCCGAAATGATGACCTCCGGATGGTCGAGAGAGAAAGCAACACCCGAAATGCATCGAATGATTGAAAATAATTTTTATAATTGAAATAATTTGATAGGATGACATCGAGCTAGCACCGCGAATCTCCGGGAGAACGGACAAGATTTAAGAGAAAAAAAAACTCTTCTTCGGTCTTCAAATGACGACGGGAAACACCACCAAAATTACTGAGATACCCTGGTAGAATGAAAATCGAAAAGGTTGAGCCTACAATGAAATGATTTGAAATCGATCTTGGAAAGGCATCTGACTGATGAAATTAATTCTTACGTCAGACTCTGATAAGAATTAGGAATGGCTCCGGAATAATTAGAAGAGTCAGGTAAGATCCTGGGAAAAGACCTGTGGGTTAGGGCCCACTAAAATATACACGATTGAACGATTGATTGACAGGGGTGATTGCACTGGTTGAATTAAATGACTTGAATGAGATAATAACATCGAAATAGCTTGAACAGATTGATAATGGAGACACAAATCTTCTGAGATGTCTTGAACTCCGGAATGATTGAATGTCGAGAGGCAAACGAGCAAGGAGAACACTTGATCAAAGGAAAAGAATGTGACCAACCCGAATAAAACTTGAATTGAGTGCACCGGAAAAAGAAAGGGATGAAGAATGACGAATGAGACGAGAATTCACTGGTTGAAATAATTGAGGGAAGACTGAAGAGGCTCTGAACGAATGAAATTGATGGTCGAAAGAGACTCAGGCTCCGGGAAGAAGAGGGTGGGAGGGCGGAAAAACAAAGGCAACTTTGAAGGGGAAACCGATGAATATCTTGAAGAGAAAACACCGGTTGAAATCATTGAGGAAAGAAAACAAAGACTTCGCACGAGTAGGAAGGACACTCGATTACACACTCTGGCTCCGAGGAGAAAAAGGGGTGGGCAGGTGGGAAGAAGAAAACAACTGAGGACTGAACTTGCAAATAATGGAGAGGGTCGAATCACCTTGACGAGAAATGCACCGGATGAAGAGAGCTGAGAACGAACGATCGGAAAACCAACTGCGTGATCCTAAAGAAAGTTTGAAAGGGAAGAGGAGTAATTCAAAACACCTACGTCAAGATTCCTCACCAGAGCTCGAAGGGGCTGAGGAGTAAAAATAATTCCTAGTCTCCGATATAATTAAACTCCGAAAACAGTTTTCTTCTAGACTAAACAACGGCCAAACTACACGAATAAACAAGGGGGCTCCTATGGTTGGTCGAGGCTCTAATACCAACTTGTCACGCCCAATATGTGATACTATCCTAAAGAGACTCGAAGGTCCCACCAAGGATAGAACCGCATATTGAAACACTTTTGCAAGGTGGATATCATTACATCAACATTACATAATAGATGGGGATACATACAAAAGGCATACAATGCTACACGAATACAACATCATCTTACATAAGAGCACCATCCAACTACGGATCAAACACAAACAGAAACTCAAACGACATCCACCCTGCTAGCCCAGGCTGCCGACCTTGAACCTATCCCCTGATCGAAGGAGAAGCAGAAGACGAACTCCAAAACAAGCAAACATCGCTCTCGCATCATGATCATCGCATAACCTGTACCTGCAACTGTTGTTGTCGTAATCTGTGAGCCACGAGGACTCATCAATCCCATTACCATGGGTATCAAGACTAGCAAAGCTAAATGGGTATGGAATGGATAAGTGGTGAGGTTGCAGCAGCGACTAAGCATGAGATGGTGGCTAACATACGCAAATAAGAGCGAGAAGAGAAGCAAACGGAACGGTCGTGAAGCTAGCAATTATCAAGAAGTGATCCTGAACTCCTACTTAAGTCAAACATAACCCAAAAATTGTGTTCACTTCCCGGACTCCGCCAAAAAGAGACCATCACGGCTACACATGCGGTTGATGCGTTTTAATTCATATCTGGTGTCAAGTTATCTACAACCGGACATTAACAAATTCCCATCTGCCACATAACCGCTGGCACGACTTTCGAAAGATAATACCCTGCAGGTGTGTCCCAACTTAGCCCATCACAAGCTCCTGCGGTCAACGAAGGATATTCCTTCTCCCAGGAAGACCCGATCAGTCCCAGAATCCCGGTTTACAAGACATTTCGACAATGGTAAAACAAGACCAGCAAAGCCGCCTGATGTGCCGACAAATCCCGATAGGAGTCGCACGTACCTCGTTCTCAGGGCACACCGGATGAGCCAGACATCGGGTTGGCATAGATCCTGGTTGCCCAGGGGGCGCCGGACAT
>NC_057810.1:595228544-595231125 GCF_018294505.1 Triticum aestivum
CCTCGGGCTCTGGAAACCCAAGGGAAAAAGGGCTAGGTGGGGCAAATGGTAAAACCAAGGTTGGGCCTTACTGGAGGAGTTTTATTCAAAGCGAACTGTCAAGGGGGTCCCATAAATCACCCAACCGCGTAAGGAACTCAAAATCAAGGAACATAACACCGGTATGACGGAAACTAGGGCGGCAAGAGTGGAACAAAGCACCAGGCATAAGGCCGAGTCTTCCGCCCTTTACCAAGTATATTGGTGCATTAATAATATAAGAGATATTGTGATATCCCAACATAATCCTGTCCACCATGGAGCAATCTTCAACTTCACCTACAACTAGCAATGCTATAAGAGGCGCTGAGCAACGCAGTAACATAGCCAAACAACGCTTTGCTAGTAAGGGTGACAAAGGTGAGAGGTTCCTGGCAATTTGGGAGGCTTGAGCAGCAAATGGTAGGTAACGCGGCACAACGATATAACGAAGCAACTAGCATAGCAATGATAGTAATGAGATCCAAGGTGACGGTCATCTTGCCTGAAATCCCGCAAGGAATAAGAACGAGTCCATGAAGAAGACGAACGGATGAAGACGAATCAAGCATAGACGAACGAATCCTCACGATCGCAACGAAACAGGAACTATCAAGAAGAAGCACAGAACATGGTAAACAAACCACACATGAACAAGAAATAATGCTCAACCAAGTATGATGCATGACAAGGCTACATTAAGCTACTCATGGCAAGAGATGATGCATACAAGAGCAAGACATAAAAGCAAGTTTAAATGAGGCCGGAAACAACATAGCACAATTCCGGTAAGTCCTCATATGCAAATTTCGAAATTGGACCAGATCTGAATAAACCTTATGTTCAAGTTTTTAAACAGCAAGTTAAGATGCACCAAAATGATCTACACGAAATTCTAGTCAAGTTACATATAAAGTTCATTTAATTCGGAGCTACGGCCTAGAAGATGTGAGCAAAACAAGTTAAACATGACATTGATGCAAAAGACATTCAAACATCAAGAAAACACTCTCAAAAGAAGGATGCAACATTATAATATGAATCTTAATGCAAAATCAAGCAAGTTTCATATAGATCACACTCAAAACGGAGCAACGGTTCAACACATACACATCATACAATGTTAAAGGGCATGCTGTCCAAAACAGCAACTAGGCATATTGCAAGCACCATAACAACATGCTACAGTACCACTATATGAAAACAAAAGGCATGGACATGATGTAAAGGTAAAGCATGACAAAACATGAACACTGAGATATCTCCAGAAACCACTAAAACATGCTCAAAAGGACATGGCAAGATTGCAAATAATAACAGTTTACATACTTAGCAGAAATAACATCAGGTTGCAATGTTTAGAGCTATCAAATAATATGCTACAGGAACTTAACATGGCAAACAAAGGCATGGCATTAACCTACTAATTGCATAGAACAAAAGTCCCTTACTGACTTAATTCCAAAGATCAATAGAAAAGATGGTAGCATCCATGCAAACATGGCAATTGATATGACAGATTCAGACATGGCAGGAACAATAATAAGTAGGCGTGTTGGTGAGCTTGTACCACTCACCACAGAACAATACATGGCATGACAGGGTAACCAACAGTAGGATGACATATTTATGAATCTAAGAATGGCAAGAAAAAGTTCATAGGGTGCATGGATAACTAGCAAAGCTCATGGGAAAACTGAACTTAATGTTAACAGGCTGACAGCAACATTATTTAGCAACTTTGGAGCAAGATTACCACAAGCTACAGAAGGCTATAAATGCAACCAGTGGCATGGATGGATAGAGCATGACATGTATAATAAAACCTCCTTAGTGATCATCTCCCGATTATGCATAGAATGATTTGTAGAAACAGGTTTACATAGCATGCCGAAATAACATATTCAGCCTAGCAAAACAGTAACAGCAAGTACCCTAATTCACGAGATCGATGCACTCACTACAAGAGTCATAAAAATACATGGATTGCATCCCACTAAAGATGGAATGATGTATCTCAAAGCTCATGTAGACATCAAGCTCATAGGATGCACACACAAAATGCAATGAAAAAGACAAAACAACAAGTTCTGTTAACAGACAGCAGTCAACATCTTATAGCACTACTATAACGATTATTAAGGCATCAAGATGGACTCAAACAAGCATGGAGCAATGGAACAAAATGAAGAGCATCTCATGGTGAACATTTCAATATATCATGCATGCAAAACGAAGCAACACGCACAAAGTTATGCCATGATGAATAGGGCATGAAAATGTTACAGATCTGGGGACTTGGTGGATTTTTACCTCCGCGAAAGTCAACGCGGGACGGAGGGATCCGGGACAGAGCGGATCGGGACGGCGGAGGCGCGTTTGGTTGGATGGGTGGGTGGATCTGATCCACCCCGAGTGGATCCAGCCGGGGAGAGCTCCGGCGAGCTCCGCGATCTCCGGCGACGATGAGGATGGCGGGGAGGCGCGGCCCGCGACGGGAGGAGGCGGCGGTGGCCAGGGTCAGTGGCGGAGCGGCGCACGGTGAAGCGGCGGCGGAGGCTGG
>NC_057810.1:595231494-595318806 GCF_018294505.1 Triticum aestivum
GCGGGCCTGGAGGGCCGTCCCCGGGCCGCGGTGGGCTTGCGGTGGGGCGCGGGCGGTGATATGTCGCCTCCTGGTTGGTTGAGGACGGCAGCGGACATGTCCGGCACGCGGGGTGGACGCGTCCGGCGGCGAGGGGAGGAGTTTGCTAGGGTTTGGACTGCGATTTTGGATGGGGAGGGCTAATTTATAGGTAGAGGGAGCTAGGAGAGTCCAAATGAGGAGCGGTTTTCGGCCACACGATCGTGATCGAATGACCAAGAGAATGAAGGGGGTTACGATGGGTTATGGGCCACTTTCAAGGAGTGTTGGGCTGCAACACACACGAAGCCTTTACGGTTCCCCGGTTAACCGTTGGAGTATCAAACGACCTCCAAATGGCACGAAACTTGACATGCGGTCTACCGGTGCTATGCCAAGGACGCTTGGAAAACCTCGGGCCATTTCGAGAAAGTTTAACACCTGCTCACAACAGGAGACAAAAGGGGGACGCCGGAGGACATAGGAGTGTCGGATTGCAAAACGGACAATGGGGAAAATGCTCAGATGCATGAGACGAACACGTATGCAAAATGAGATGCACATGATGACATGGAAAAATGCAACACGCAAGCAAATGACATGGCAACAACGGCGAATAACTGGAGGACACCTGGCGCATCGAATCCGGGGCGTTACAATAAGGCTCCAAAGGGAGTTATAAAAGCCGTCTTCTCCTGGTCCTTAATCGCCATTTTGATCTGATGGTAACCCGAATAAGCATCTAGAAAGCTCAACCGCTCACAACCTGTCGTAGCATCAATAATCTGATCAATACATGGGAGGGCAAAGGGATCAGCTAGGCAAGCCTTGTTCAAATCCGTGTAGTCCACACACATACGCCAAGTGCCATTCTTCTTGAGTACCAGCACCGGGTTAGCCAACCACTCAGGGTGAAAGACCTCCACAATAAACCCCGCTGCCAAGAGCCGGGCTACATCCTCGCCAATGGCCTTGCGTCTCTCGTCATTAAAGCAGCAAAGAAACTGCTTGACCGTTTTAAACTTGGGATCAATATTAAGAGTGTGCTCAACGAGTTCCCTCGGTACACCTGGCATGTCAGAAGGTTTCCATGCAAAAATGTCCCGGTTCTCACAGATGAACTCGATGAGCGCGCTTTCCTATTTCGGATCCAAGTTAACATTGATGCTAAACTACTTGGATGAATCGCCAGGAACAAAATCAACCAACTTAGTCTCATCAGCCGATTTAAACTTCAAAGCTGGATCATGCTCTGTGGTGGGCTTCTTCAGAGAAGTCATATCCGCCGGATCAACATTGTCTTTATAAAATTTTAACTCCTCTGTTGCCCAAACCGACTCAGCATAAGCCGCATCACCTTCCTCGCACTCCAAAGCAATCTTGCGGCTGCCATGAACCATGATGGTCCCCTTATGACCCGGCATCTTGAGCTACAGATAAAAATAACACGGCCTTGCCATGAACTTAGCATAGACCGGCCGTCCAAACATTGGCATGGTATGGACTTCTGATTTTTACCACTTCAAAGGTCAATGTCTCTGATCTTGAATCATGATCATCTCCAAAAACCACCTCCAGATCTATCTTACCTACCGGGTAGGCCGATTTACCAGGCACCACACTGTGTAAAACGGTGTTCGAAGGTTTAAGATTCTTATTCGTTATCCCCATACGCCAGAAGGTTTCATAATACAAGATGTTGATACTGCTCCCTCCATCCATGAGCACCTTGGTGAACTTATAACCTCCAACCTGCGGTGCGACCACCAACGCCAAATGACCCGGATTATCAACCCGGGGCGGATGATCTTCTCGACTCCACACAATAGGCTGTTCGGACCAGCGCAAATAACGGGGCACGACCGGTTCAACGGAGTTCACTGCCCTCTTATGAAGCTTCTGATCGCGCTTGCACAGACTAGTAGTGAAGACATGATACTGTCCACCATTTAACCGCTTTGGGTTGCTCTGGTAACCCGACTGCTGTTGTTGTTGATTCCCCTGTTGATTATAACCACCTTGGTTGCCCTGATTGCCTTGATTGCCCTGCCCCCCTTGGTTACCCTGAAAACCTAAACCGGAGTTACCTCCACCATAACCCGGCCTGTGAAACCCGGGTCCTGAACCGCCGGATGGTCCATGATCATACCGGAAGAGATCTGAATTTTTGAACTCTCGCATAATGAAGCAATCCTTCCATAGCTGCGTAGCCGGTTTCTCTTGCGTCCCGTGATTTGGGCAGGGCTGGTTCAATAAGTGCTCCAGATTCATACCTGATCCTCCGCCCCGCGGGGGCAGTTTACCCTTATGGCGCTGATTATTACCCTGTATGTTGGTGTTAGCCACAAAATCGGAATTATTGTCCGCTTTGTGCTTACCGTTATTCCCATGGCACCGACATTCTTCTTTCCCTTCTCCGGCTTCTCGTCATCAGACTCGGGATCCTTGGTACTATTAGAATCGGCATACTTAACCAAACCTGCCATGAGGGTCCCCATATCATTGTAGTGACGCTTGAGCCGTCCCAACTTCAACTTCAGCAGTTTAAACTGGCAATTTCCCTCCAAGGTTATGATTGCCGAATCAGCATTGATGCAGTCTGCCGAATGCAAAATTTTCGAAACCCGGTGCACCCAATGAGTTGTTGATTCACCTCTCCTTGGACACAAGCGGCCAGAGCCACGATTGACATGGGTTGCTTGCATGTGTCTTTGAAGTTTGCTATAAACCGGGCCTTCAACTCGTCCCATGAACCGATAGAGTTAACAGGCAGACTTTTTAACCAAGTGCGAGCCGTTCCGTCCAACATCATGGTGAAGTACTTCGCACATGCCGCTTTGTCCACATCCAACATCTCCATTGCCATCTCATAACTCTCAATCCATGACTCGGGGGGTAAATCGGTGGTGTAATTAGGCACCTTCCATGGGCCCTTGAAATCCTTGGGTAACCGCACATTACGTAGAGCCGGGGTGAGGCACGGCACCCCCCAAGAGCTGAAAGCCAGTGCTCATTCTACTGACGTCGTCGGTGGAACCGGAGTGGGTTGATGATTCGCGTACTGTGCTGCTAACTGTGCTGCTAACTCGGCCTCCCGACGTGCTCCACCATTATCCACTACATCCTGAGCATTCATACCACCGTGCGCTGGATTATGTCCTCGAGGGGCATCATGGTTCCGTGCACTGCTTGACACAGCCGGTTCATCAATGTGCCTGCTGTAACTCTTGCTCGGTCGAGGGGTTGAATGGATCCTGTCTCGGCTATATGAATAGGCCTTCTGTTGTTCTATAGCAGTTTGAAGGAGATCCCTGGCCCGCCGCGTCGCAACCGCCGCTGGAGACTCGCCCTCCATTTTAATAGCTGCCAATCGGGACGCCGCAACAATCATATTATCCAAAGGTGTGGAGAAGTGAACCAACGGGGTCGGCATGTACTGCGGCGGGTTATCTGTTCGTCGAGGCAGGTCCGTCACCCGTGGCTGACCCAGCGCTCCTGTACCGGCCATGAAAATTGCAACCTAGTTTGGCGGTTCAAAGGGGTCCAGAATACTGTCGCCATCAGAACAGCCCCGAACTGGCCATCTTGTAGCTGCTACAGTGACTCAGTCTCACCGGTGGATGATTTGCCATCTAAGTAAACGACCGTCTCACCATCGGACACTGGTTCAGATTCCGCACCATGGATGAATACCACGAACGCACGCTTCATGGCAGGCTGAACCCGGGCAGGGCTCGCATGCTAAGACGTCTCAACGAGGTCGGTGCAGATGTCCGGCTCAGGGTCCGGTTCGCCGATCTTGCCAATGAAAACATGAGCCGGCCTCGATTGAGCCGGCCAAAGGGGACCCGGTACCCGTACTCGATTGAGCCGGCCTCGAGGCCCTAGCCTGCGTCGTCGATGTAGAGCTTGCCGCGGGGACTCTTGGTAATCCGGCCAACTATGTATCCCTTGAGTCCTTCAAAGTTGCCCTTCAAGAACTCGAAACCATTGTGCGGCAGCCCCATGGTGGGCGCCAACTGTCATGGAGTTAACACGTCAGATGTCCTAGTGAGAGGACTTAGTCATGCAGCCATCGCAACGAGATTTGCTTAAAGGGGTTAAACCGGACAAAGGACACGGGGAGTTTATACTGGTTCGGCCCCTTGCGGTGAAGGTAAAAGCCTACGATCCAGTTGTGGTGGAATTGATGGGGTCTCAATGAGCAGGGATCGAATCCGCTTTAACTATCTCTCGAGTTGTTGTCTCTTGTCCCTGAACCGCCGCCGAGTCGTTCTGTTATATACACAGGTTGACGGCCAGCGGTTTACAGAATACCGAGGCCGGCTCATACATGTGTCCGGCTCGATTTCTACCTTTCCCTAACATACAACACAAGTTACATATCTCATGGCGGTTTATGTCTATGGGCCCTACTCCGCCCTTGGGATCTAGGCCTCTAAGCTACAATAGTAAAGCGCCATATTCCTTGTCTTCATGGACTTCAATATGGATGAGCATAACCTGGCCCCTCCTGGGCGGTTTATACTCAGTAGTTATATCCCCAACAGAAGTGGACACTTCCGTGATGATAAATTTGGTAATGTCATGGAACACTTGTACGGCAGCACATGTATGACTATCTTGATTCTGTCATAAAATCGTCATGGATGTACATGCATGACAAAAAACGCGACCTACTGTGACAAACACGTATCATCATGGAAGTGTATTGTTTTTGTAGTGTAGTCTTGAACTCGGAGGTGTTTCAATTCAAAGGCGGAGAGATGTGACCTTCCCAGCTGCCACCCTGCCGAGTCATCCCAAAGATTGGAACTTCACCTGGTTCTACTGCAAAGATACCTCTCCAGAAGGAGAAAAAACCCTGCCGAGTTATCGTCCATATCATCTTCCTACCAGCGGCCCACTGCCAGGGCGGATGACTTCTATAGAACATGGTCTTTATTCTTCCACCTATTCAAAGATCCGGGTCTTCATTGCCCACGGCTTAACCGGAATCGACCTTGTTTGCTGCCGCGTTTCATGGAGAATCCTACCTTTAAGTTGACGCCCTGGCTAATGGGTGAATATACTAGAAATACCACAGATCTGATGCATTTCAATTCCACCGATTTAACTGAAAAGGAGATTAACGAGTGTGTAAAATCGCTTCTTGGCGAGTCATTGGAAAATTGCAGCAAGACAGGTCTTGCCCCTTACTATATTCTGAACCTGCAGCCAGCTGTAAGTATCCTTATATATACATTGCTTATTTGTCAATCTGCCTGGTTTCCATCTTACTGTTTATGTATATCCAGGCGACTCTCATTTTTGGAAAAAGAAGATACAAACCACTACTGCTCCATCAAAAAGGACCAAAACAACCGGTCGCGGCCCGGGGTCGTCCCAAGAAGCCTACATCACAAGAACAACTTGCACTAGACGACTCAGAGGTAGAACTTGATTCACTTCATATTTTCTTTATGCAACTTATTGACACTGATTCACCTAAGGAGGAAATGGAGACATGCCAAGCTGATGATGCTGAGGTAATCCCTATCTCCTTCGACTCAGAATTTTTGCCAAGAGAGAAAATAAGGCGGGTCGCTAGGAAAGTACGGTTTTCCCATCCTCCCGCTCACTTAGATAACTTTTCTTTTGAAGAAACAGCAACACGAGATTAGAAGGCATACTCGAAATAGCGTCTAGGAAGAACTTATGACCAGCTTCCCCAACACGCCACCAGTTCGTAAACATCGTCATGAGGTGCCTCATAGTCCTACTTCCTCCCTTTCACGAGCCAACCTCATATGACACCCTCTTAATTCTTCTGACTCAGCATATCAGGATACTTCACACTCATCTGGCGACTCCAACGGCTCGCAGTTCCCCACATTTGTGGTTCACCCAACGTAAGTGTTATTACTTGTTGACCAATTTATCTTGCCCATTCATACTTATCCAACTAAATAATTTTCCTTATAGGGCTAAGGCGAAGACAGGCAAGAAATAAAAATCTAGCCCTTCCAAGATTGTTGAAGATTCTGAACAAGAGAATTAGGCATCGAAGGCTGGTGAAGCTCAAACCCAGGAGCTTGAAGATCATGAGAGCCGGCATGACAATCAACCTCCTCAAGCCGATCTTGTCAATCCTGACTTGGATGCAGATGTTAACAATGACCCGACAACCAATCAAGACCTGCCAAGTCCTAAGCTGCCTTCTCCTATCAAACATTCAGACAAGCCCTCTGTTGAGGACCATATTGAAGAGGTAATCATCACTGGAACAGCTTATCAGCCACCCGACGTCTCCACAGCACTAGCCAAACATTCCACGAAAGAAGAAACACACCCATCAGACAAGGATAAGCCCAAGCTTGATCTTGAGAACTATTCGAAGCTGAATGCTGGCAAATTATACTCTGGCTATCTTAGACAGGTCCACACAAGCCGCGATCTGGAGGCCAGTTTGGTCAACATGATGCGACAGAAGTATGCGGTATGAAGTCACCTCCTCCTTTAAGTTTATGTATATCTACATATACTTATCCAGCCCCCCAAGTATTAATCATACGAGAAGATCGTTGAATATGCTTAATACTTGCAGCAATACATAAGCTTAAATTTTCAGGTCGTAACCTCTTTAAATCCGGCTTACTTAAGCCGTAGTAACCATGATGTGATAAAAAGTCTTTCGCAAAATAATCCACTAGAAACCCTCAAGGGTCGGCTTATCATGCAAGAATGAGCCAGGTCTTCCATATAATTCTTAGAAGTGATAGTCATAGACCCCAAGGGCCGGCATAGCTTGAAAGATGAGCCGGACATATTGTATTAAGCGTAACCTGAGAACTGCCATCCATAACCCTCAAGGTCCGACTTATCATGCAAAGATGAGCCGAGTCTTATGCACCAAATTATTCAAAAGAACTTCATCACACATTAGCCCCCAAGTGCCAAGTATATTGCTTGCAATGTGCTTGGGACTTTAAAATACTCCTTATATCCACGTTGAATAATATTTATTGTCTTCAATGTTTACTTGCATGATACTTTAAGCTTTAATGACATGTAGCTGGGCGAGTTAAGAAAAATGCTCAAACACCAAGAATTTGAGACACATAAAGCTGAGACCAAGTTGGCACTTAGCTTAGAAGAAAATGAAAAGCTCAAGGCTAATTTTAATGCCGAAAGAACAGTGTGGGAAGAACAAAAAACTTCATTGTTGCAAAGGGCAGAAGTCGCTGAGTTTTCCTTGAAGAGTACCACTGCAGAGCTATCCGTCTTAAAACAATGAATCTCACAGATGACATCTGCTATCTTTGGCAAGCAATACTTAAGTTTTTTAGCCTTTCACGATCCATTTATTTTGACTCTCCTGGCGACTCATTTGTATGTTAGCTCAACAGGCCCTAGGAGCTCCAATCTTGGCCAGGATATACTCGTGAAGATGAAAGCCGTATAAACACCCATATACTAGCACTCAATGGACTTTTGTGGCTATCTCCAATGGTAAACAGCCGCCCACACTCATCAGGGAGGTGCTAGCCAAATTGTCTATAATGCCTTAAAAGTTGGAAGAGATAAAACGACCAGTCACCCGCGCTAGTGCCATTACCGCTCTCAGCCGAGCCAAAGCATGGCAGGTGTAACTAGACCCGGACGAAATGGCCACTGGTTGTCGAGGCCTTAAGGAAGACGAGTCTCCTTTAGATCAGACGGACTTTGCAAAGCGTGTAAAGGAGATGCGTCCCTTGGCATGCAAACTGGCCGAGGAGACTGATTTATCCAGGTATCAACTGGCATACAACACGGAAAATGCCAAGGTCAAGGCACCGGCTTATGATGTCGTGGATCTCACTCCTCCAATGCGTAAGCATACTTTTGCCCCTGATGTTGATCCGTCCCCAATTATCAATGATGAAGCTATATTCGAAGCGTTAACTGGCATTGCCTGGACGTCACCTGACATCCAGATGGGAGAAGAAGAAGAGTCGGAGCGGGCTGACCTGAAGTCATCAACCCGCCGCGATGAAGACAATTGATACTGGGCAGCTCTCAAATCAGGGCATAGACATCCTGTGCTGAAAAACACTTTGTTCTAATTATGCAGGTCCATGGTGGCCTTGTAATAGGCTAGTTTTGAAAACAATGATCTGTCATGCCATCGTTCATTTAGCTTTTAACTGTTAATCCGCCAATTTGATATTTATGATTCGGAGTTGTGTTTTCTCATAATATCATCATCTATATGGGTCAGATAAATATTTTCATATTTCCTGCACACAAGTTAAACAACATATGCCCTGGCAGTTTAAGCCAAGGCGGGTAACAAACCCCAATATAATAGCCTTTGATTTTTTTATAAAAAGACTAAATTAAAGGCCATCTAAACTGAAATATTTTGGCGACTTAAAGTCTAAAGCCAGGGCGGGTTATCAAACCCCATATATTCATACACTTATTGAAATACATACCTGTAGATTGACACCATGGTGATACCTTGATAATTATAATCCGGAGCAGGTATTAACCCGTAGGCATGAAATATCATGATTTTGATTGCTCAAGGCAAAGAATATCCTGGTGACTTAAATTCCGCTATCAGGGCGGGTTACCAAACCAAAAAATGCTCAAATATGAGTTATATGTTCAGGGCTGCATGGCCCTAATTGTAAAAACCGCACTTTATCAAAAAAATATATCTTAAAAGGATATAAATCCAAAATACTAAAAAAATATAGAAATCCAGAAAAAATTCGAGTGCTTTCATAGGTCGTGCCTTAAAACCCAAGTGCTTTCATGGGCCACATAACCACTGAGTTAATCCTTGCTCACCGTAAGGTGGCCGTCATATGAAAACCCGTCGTTTTAAACTTAATGAGTTCAGGGTCTTGAAAAAGATTGACTGTTAAGAGTACGGAGGGTTACTCAGGATTACCTGGCGGAGCAGCATCGTGCATATAGGCAGGATAACTCGGGATTCGGTGTCCACACCTGGTCAAGAGGGTATAAAAGCTAAACCCGGTGGGTTGGAAGCCCCCAAGTGAAGTTATGAACAAATAATAAAGACTCAGATGCTTAGAAATGAAACGACAGAGGCCCTGAATTGTCAGGGATGCCGGCTTTATTATATTGATCATAATATATACATTGATAGAAGTATGTACAACGACAAGAGCCAGTGGCTCAAGTGTAATAAGGCCTTAGATGAGCAATGTTCCAGGGCCGGCGGGTCTCCTCCTCCGACTTACATGAGTGCTTGTGTTCTCGTATATCAATGAGGTAGTATGACTCGTTGTTTAGGTTTTTGCTGAACACAAAAGGTCCTTCCCAAGGTGGGGATAGTTTATGCATATCTATTTGATCTTGGATTAATCAGAGCACCAAGTCGTCTTCTTGAAAGGTTCGGGTGTTAACTCTGCGGGCAAGATAGCGACTCAGATTTTCCTGGTACATCACGGAACGAGCCGCCGCAAGGTTACGTTCCTCATCCAACATAACCAGTGCATCTTGACATGCTATCTCATTATCAGCTTCAACATAAGCCACCACACGAGGCAAGTCATGATGGATATCGCTTGGAAGAACCGCCTTTGCCCCATAGACCATGAAGAAAGGCATATAGCTTGTTGACCTGTTGGGGGTGGTATTGATACTCCAAAGTACTGAAGGTAATTCCTCGACCCAACAACCCGGAGTTCTCTGCAAAGGAACCATAAGCCGGGGTTTTATGCCTCTCAATATTTCTTAATTGGCCCTCTAAGCTTGACCATTAGATTGTGGGTGAGCCACCGACGAGACGTCAAGACGAATATGCTCCCGTTGGCAGAACTCTCTCATAGCACCCTTAGATAGATTAGTGCCATTATCAGTTATGATACTATGATGATAAGCAAAACAGGAAATTACTTTCTTTATGAATTGAACCGCCGTTGCCGCATCATACTTGCTGACCGGCTCTACCTCAACCCACTTGGTAAATTTGTCAACCGCCACCAAAGGTGTGTTTTCATATCCTTAGACCTCTTGAAAGGTCCAACCATATTGAGCCTCCAGACTACAAATGGCCAAGTAATTGGAATCATCTTCAATTCTTGAGCCAACACATGAGCCCGTCGAGAGAATTTCTGACAGCCATCACACTTACTGACAAGGTCCTCTACGTCAGCATGAGCCATCAACCAATAAAATCCATGACGGAAAGCTTTATCCACAAGAGATTTAGAGCTGACATGATAACCATAATCACCTTCATGGATTTCCCTTAAGATCTGATGGCCCTCCTCAGGTGAAACACAACGCTGAAAAACGCCTGTGACACTACATCGGTGTACCTCGCCATTGACAATAGTCATAGACTTAGACCGTCGGGTTATCTGTCTGGCCAAATTTCATCCTCATGCAACTCGCCCTGGGTTATATAAGCCAACTAAGGAACTGCCAATTTGGAATAGCATGGAGATCTGCACCAAGCTGCCTCTGGGTCAGGAATAGCAAGATCCTCTTATGACGGTAGTTTGACTGAAGGATTATTTAACACATTAAGAAATACGTTGGGAGGTATCGGCTTAAGTTGAGACCCAAGCCGGCTCAATGCATCACCCGCATCATTCTTCCTCCTATCAATATGCTCCACCTGATAACCTTTGAAGTGACCAGCAATACTGTCAATCGCCCGACGATAAGCCGTCATGAGTGGGTCTTTGGAATCCCAAGTATGAGAAACTTGCTGAGCCACCAAATACGAGTTGCCAAAGCACATGACCCGGCTTAGATTCATTTCTTTAGCCATCCGGAGACCATGGAGTAGAGCCTCATATTCAAGTGCATTGTTAGTACAAGGAAACATCAACCTTAAAACATAACAAAATTTATCGCCTCATGGGGAAGTCAAAATAACTCCAGCACCCGAGCCTTCCAATTGCCTAGACCTGTCAAAGTGAATAGTCAAGTATGTGTTATCAGGTCTCTCCTCCGGTGTCTGCACCTCCGTTCAATCATGGATGAAATCAACAAGATCCTAAGATTTGATATTTGTCCTAGGCACATACTTCAAACCACGGGGTCCAAGTTCAATGGCCCACTTGGCCACCCAGCCTGTAGCCGCTCTGTTTTGACTAATATCCCCCAAAGGAGCAGAACTGACTATTGTAATGGGATGGACAAGAAAATAGTTCTTCAACTTGCAACTAGCCATGAACACCCCATATACCAGTTTCTACCAATGCGGGTATTGCTGTTTAGACCCAGTTAACACCTCACTGACATAATAAGCCAGCCTCTGGACTGGGTACTCCTTACCTATCTCCTTTTGTTCCATCACAATCGCCACACTTACAGCTCTGCTGTTAGACGCCACATATAAAAGCAAGGGTTCTTTCTCAATGGGAGCTGCAAGGACGGGCGGCTCAGCCAACTGCTTTTTGAGTGCCTAAAATGCCTCATTAGCTATGTCGCTCCAAACAAAATGGTCGGTTTTATTCATCATCTGATATAAATGAATTGCCTTCTCTCCTAGGCGGCTTATGAACCAGCTTAAGGCGGCGATACGACCCGCCAGGCACTGGATGTCATTGATACACGTCGGCTTAGCCAAGGAAGTAATAGCCTTAATCTTCTCCGGCTTAGCTTTGATACCTCTCTCAGAGACCAGAAACCCCAAAAGTTTGCCTGCAGGCACACCAAAAACAATTATTTTGGTAGGTTAAGCATCATCATCTATACTGAAAGTGCAACTATCCCTAGGTGGTTTTGGTAATTCATAACAACATATAGCTCATTGAGCTAATGCTATTCCAAGACAATTATTTCAGGAAAAGCTCAATGAATGGCATGGCATGGATGATGAAAGTGGACCCCTCAAAATATCAAGGAAAAATTATTGGCTCAAGCTCAAAAGCTCAAGACTCTTCATTTTACATTTTAGTGATCCAAGATCACATTGAGTCTATAGGAAAAGCCAATACTATCAAGGAGGGATGAGGTGTTGCTTAATGAGCCTCTTGCTTCAAGTGCTTAGTGATGTGCTCCAAATACCCTCAACTACTTTCCCACATCCACATATGACCTAAACCTAAAGTCAAAATTGGTCACACCGATTACCCTAGGCAAATCGGTCTCACCGGTAGGGATCTCGGTCTCACCGAGATGGGATTGTAATCTCTCTGTTTCGCTTCGTAACGTTTCGGTCTAACCGAAGTGAGCGATCGGTCCCACCGAGATTGCAATGTAAACTCTCTGTTTCCCTTTCGTAACATTTTGGTCTCACCGAAAAGAGCGAATCGGTCCCACCGAGTTTAACTGACCAACTCTCTGGTTAGCTAATTACCAAAATCGGTCTCACCGAGTTTGTGTAATCGGTCTCAGCGAGATTACGTTATGCCCTAACCCTAACCATATCGGTCCTACTGAGTTGCATGTCAGTCCACCGAAAATCCTAACGGTCACTAGGTTTACTGAATCGGTCCGACCGAGTTTGTTGATTCGGTCCCATCGAGATTGGTAAATTGTGTGTAACAGTTAGATTTTGTGTGGAGGCTATATATACCCCTCCACCTCCTGTTCATTCGTGGAGAGAGCCATCAGAACAAACCTACACTTCCAACTTACCAGTTCTGAGAGAGAACCACCTACTCATGTGTTGAGGCCAAGATATTCCATTCCTACCATATGAATCTTGATCTCTTGCCCTCCCCAAGTTGCTTTCCACTCAAATCTTCTTTTCACCAGATCCAAATCCTATGAGAGAGAGTTGAGTGTTGGGGAGACTATCATTTGAAGCACAAGAGAAAGGAGTTCATCATCAACACACCATTTGTTACTTCTTGGAGAGTGGTGTCTCCTAGATTGGCTAGGTGTCACTTGGGAGCCTCCGACAAGATTGTGGAGTTGAACCAAGGAGTTTGTAAGGGCAAGGAGATCGCCTACTTCGTGAAGATCTACTGCTAGTGAGGCAAGTCCTTCGTGGGCGACGGCCATGGTGGGATAGACAAGGTTGCTTCTTCGTGGACCCTTCTTGGGTGGAGCCCTCCGTGGACTCGCGCAGCCGTTACCCTTCGTGGGTTGAAGTCTCCATCAACGTGGATGTACGATAGCACCACCTATCGGAACCATGACAAAAACATCCGTGTCTCCAACTGCGTTTGAATCCTCCAAACCCTTCCCCTTACTTTCTTGCAAGTTGAATGCTTTAATTTCCGCTGCCTATATACTCTTTGCACGCTTGCTTGAATTGTGTGATGATTGCTTGACTTGTCTAAATATAGATAAAATCTGCCAAACTCTAAAATTGGGAAAAGGTTAAGTTTTTAATTGGTCAAGTAGTCTCATCACCCCCCTCTAGACATACTTCAAGGTCCTACATATACCCTGAAGATTGTCAAATGTCTCTTTCAAATCATCCCATATAGTCTCCTTTTTCCTAGATTTTACAACAATATCACCCACATAAGCATGAACATTGCATCTAGTTTGATCATGAAGACAGTTCTGGACACAACGTTGATAAGTCACCTGCGCACTCTCAAGCCCAAAAAGCATATATACATAGCAGAAAGCTCCAAACGGTGTTATGAAAGTCATCTTCTCTTTGTCTTTAACTGCCATCTTAATCTGATGATAACTAGAATAAGCATCCAGGAAGCTCAAACGCACACAACCCGTCGTGGCATCGATGATATGATCAATGTGGGGAAGAGCAAAAGGATCAACAGGACATGCCTTACTAAGGTATGTATAATCCACACCCATACGCCAAGTGCCATTTTTCGTAAGTACCAGCATCGGGTTAGCCAACCACTCAGGGTGAGAAACTTCAACGATGAACCCGAGCGCTAAGAGCCGGGCCACCTCTTCTCCAATGGCCTTATGTCACTCTTCATTAAAACGGCGAAGGAATTGCTTGATCGGCTTAAACTTAGGATCAAAATTAAGAGTGTGCTCAGCGAGTTCTCTCGGTACACCCATCATATCTAAAGGCTTCCATGCAAAGATGTCCCGATTCTCAAGGATGAACTCGATGAGCACGCTTTCCTATTTCCGATCCATATTAGCACTCATAGTGAACTGTTGAGATGAGTCGCCCGGGACAAAATCAACCTGTTTGGTCTCATCCACTGACTTAATTTCAACAAAGGGTCTTACTCCATGGTAGGCTTCTTCAAGGAGGTCATATCAGCCGGGTCAACATTATGTTTATAAAACTTTAGCTTCTTAGTGGCACAAGCCTACTCAGCATAAGCAGCATCAACTTCTTCACACTCCAAGGCAATCTTTCTATTGCCATGGACTGTAATGGTACCCTTACGTCCTGGCATCTTAAGCTGCAAATATACATAACAAGGCCATGCTGGAAATATGCCCTAGAGGCAATAATAAATTGGTTATTATCATATTTCCTTGTTCATGATAATCGTTCATTATCCATGATAGAATTGTATTGATCAGAAACTCAAATACATGTGTGGATACATAGACAACAACTGGTCCCTAGTGAGCCTTTACCAGACTAGCTCGTTGACCAAAGATGGCTATGGTTTCCTGGTCATGGACATCAGTTGTCATTTGGTAATGGGATCACATCATTAGGAGAATGATGTGACTGACAAGACCCAAACTATGAACGTAGCATATGGTTGTGTCAAGTTTATTGCTATCGTTTTCTGCATGTCAAGTATATGTTCCTATGACCATGAGATCATGCAACTCACTGACACCAGAGGAGTACCTTGTGTGTACGAAACATCGCAACATAACAGGGTGACTATAAAGGTGCTCTATAGGTATCATCGATGGTGTCTGTTGAGTTGGCATGGATCAAGATTGGGATTTGTCACTCCGCATGACGGAGAGGTATCTCAGGGCCCACTCGGTAATACAATATCACAATGAGCTTGCAAGCAATGTGCCTAATGAGTTAGCCATGAGATCTTGTATTATGGAACTAGTAAAGAGACTTGCCGGTAACGGGATTGAACTAGGTATGGAGATACCAACGAGCAAATCCCGGGCAAGTAACATATCGATAGACAAAGGGAACTGCATACCAGATTAGCTGAATCCTTGACATCGAGATTCAACCGATAAGATCTTCGTAGAATATGTGGGAACCGATATGGGCATCCAGGTCCTGCTATTGGTTATTGACCGTAGAGGTGTCTCGGTCATGTCTGTATAGTTATCGAACCCGCAGGGTCTACACACTTAACATTTGGTGATGATATAAGTATAGTTGAGTCATTATGGTGGTTACCGAAGGTTGGTCGGAGTCCCAGGTGAGATCCTGGACGTGACGAGGAACTCCGGAATGGTCCAGAGGTGAAGACTGATATATTGGACGAAGGGTATAGGAGTCCAGAATTGTTTCGGGGGTACCGGGTGATGACCAGCGTCACCGAAAGGGGTCCCCGACAAGTGTTGGGGGGCCCCATTGGCCAAGGGGAGGGGGCAAAACAGCCCACTAAGGGGTTGAGCGCCCCCCTCACCCCATCTCACGTAACCAGGAGGGTTGGGGGCGCCCCCTAGGGCTTCCCACGTCCCGGCTTGGGGGGCAACTCACCCTAGGGGAGATCCCATCTGCCCTGGCAGCTGCCCCCTAGGGGAAACCCTAGGGCGCCCCCTCTCCCCTTCCCCCTATATATAAAGAGGTAGAGAGAGGGCAGCTGCACCCATCTATGCCACGGCGCTGCCCTCCCTCTCCCTCGTAGCCATCTTCCTCTCCATAGTGCTTAGAGAACCCCTGCTAAGATTCCGCCATGACCACCGCCATGTCACGCCATCCTGCTGCTGGAGGACTCGAGTTACTACTTCACCATCGCTCGCTGGATCGAGGAGGTGAAGGCGTCATCAAGTTGTACGTGTGTTGAACTCGGAGGTACCGTCCGTTCAACACTTGGATGGAGAGTTCATGGGACAGATCATGATGGGATTGCGAAGACGTTCGTGGGGCAGATCATGATTGGATAACATAGACGTTCGACTACATCAATTGTGATTGGATCATGATGATGGAGATCATGGTGTCATGTCGGTGACGATGGAGATCATGTCGGTGCTTTAGAGAGGGAGATCAAAAGCACAAGTTGATGGCCATATCATGTCACTTATGATTTGCATGTGATGTTAATCCTTTTATGCATCTTATTTTGCTTAGGACGATGGTAGCATTATAAGGTGATCCCTCACTAAAATTTCAAGATAAAATTGTATTCTTCCCAAGTGTGCACCGTTGCGAAAATTTGTCGTTTCGAAGCCCCACGTGATGATCGGGTGTGATAGACTCTACGTTCACATACAACGGGTGTAAAGCAGTTTTCAACATGCGGAACACCTGGGTTAAACTTGACGAGCCTAGCATGTACAAACATGGCCTCGGAACACAAGAGACCGAAAGGTCGAACATGAGTCATATAGTAGATATGATCAACATGGAGATGTTCACCATTAAAACTACCTCATCTCACGTGATGATCGGACTTGGGTTGGTGAATTTGGATCATGTTACACTCGGACGACCAGATGATGTCAATTTGAGTGGGAGTTCTTAGGTAATATGATTAATTGAACTCATTTATCATGAACAATAGTCCAAGCTTTGCAAATTATGTTGTAGATCAATAGCTCGCACTGTATCTCCCTGTTTCAATGCGTTCCTAGAGAAAGACTAAGTTGAAAGATATTGTAAGAAATTATGCGGAGTAGGGCCATAGTCTGAGAATTGTCCTCACTTCTGTACATAAGGCTTATGTCCTTGATGCACCGCTCGGTGTGCCAACCGCTCTAGCATCGTCTGTGGATGTTGTGAACATCTGGCAGACACGTTCTGATGACTACTTTATAGTTTAGTGCGCCATGCTTTACGGCTTAGAATCGAGGATCCAAAGGCGTTTTGAACGCCATGGAACATATGAGATGTTCCAAGAGCTAAAATTGGTATTTCAAGCTCATGCTCATGTCGAGAGGTATGAGACCTGTGACAAGTTCTTTGCCTACAAGATGGAGGAGAATAGCTCAGCCAATGAGCATGTGCTCAGAATGTCTGGTTGCTTCAATCGCTTGAATCAAGTGGGAGTTAGTCTTAAAGATAACATAGTGATTGATAGAGTTCTTTAGTCACTGTCACCAAGCTACTAGAGCTTTGTGATGAACTATAACATGCAAGGGTTGGCGATGATCTCGGAGCTGTTCGTCGTGTTTAAGGCCGCGAAGGTAGAAATCAAGAAGGAGCATCAAGTGTTGATGGTTAACAAGACCACTAGTTTCAAGAAGGGCAAGGGAAAAGAAGGGAAACTTCATGAATGGCAAGCCAGTTGCCACTCCAGTGAAGAAACCCAAGGTTGAACCCAAACCCGAGACTAAGTGCTTCTATTGTAAGGGAACGATCACTGGTAGCAGAACTGCCGCAAATACTTGGTAGATAAGAAGGATGGCAACTTTAACAAAAGTATATTTGATATTCGTGTTATTGATGTGTACCTTACTAGTACTCCTAGTAGCACTTAGGTATTAGATACCGGTTCAGTTGCTAATATTGGTAACTCGAAAGAAAAGTGTAGAATAAATGGATACAAGCTAAGGGCGAGGTGACTATGTGTGTTGGAAGTGTTTCCAAGGTTGATGTCATCACCATCGCACACTCCCTCTACCTTTGGGATTAGTGTTAAACCTAGATAAATGTTATTTGGTGTATGCGTTGAGCATGAACATGATAAGATCGTGTTTATTGTAATGCGGTTATTCATTTAAGTCAGAGAATAATGGTTATTCTGTTTACATGAATAATACCTTCTATGGTCATGCACCCAATGTGAATGGTTTATTGAATCTTGATCGTAGTGATACACATGTTCATAATATTGATGCCAAAAGATGCGAAGTTAATAATGATAGTACCACATACTTGTGGCACTACTGCTTAAGTCATATTGGTGTAAAGCGCATGAAGAAACTCCATGCTAATGGACTTTTGGAGTCACTTGATTTTGAATCACTTGACACATGTGAACCATGCCTTATGGGCAAGATAACTAAAACCCTGTTTTCCGGTACAATGGAATGGGCAAGTGACTTGTTGGAAATCATACATACTAATGTGTGCGGTCCAATGGGTGTTGACGCACGTGGCAGATATCATTATTTCCTCACCTTCACCAATATTTTGAGTAGATATGAGTATATTTACTTAATAAAGCATAAGTTTGAAACGTTTTAATAGTTCAAGCAATTTCAGAGTGAAGTTGAGAATCATCATAACAAGAAGATTAAATTCCTACGACCCGATCGAGGGGGAGAATATATGAGTTATGAGTTTGGCAATCACTTAAGACAATGTGGAATTATTTCATAGTTGACACCACCCGGAACACCACAGCGTAATGGTGTGTCGAAACATCGTAATCATACCTTGTAGGATATGGTGCGTTCTATGATGTCTCTTGCCGATCTACCACTATCGTTTTGGGGTTATGCATTAGAGACAACTACATTCACTTTAAATAGGGCACCATCTAAGTCCGTGGATACGACATCGTATGAACTGTGGTTTGGCAAGAAACCTAAGTTGCCGTTCTTAAGGTTTGGGGCTGCGATTCTTATTTCAAAAGGCTTCAGCTGGAAAAGCTCGAGCCAAAAGCGGACAAATGCATCTTTATAGGATACCCAAAAGAGATAGTTGGGTATACCTTCTGTCTCAGATCCTAGGGAAAAGTGTTTGTCACGAAGAACGGGTCCTTTCACGAGAAAGAGTTTCTCTCGAAAGAATTGAGTGGGAGGAAGATAGAACTTGATGAGGTTGTTGAACGTTTACTTCAACCAGAGAGTAGTGCAGCATAGAAAGATGTTTCTATGGAACCTACATCAGTTGAAGAGGAAGCTAATGATGATGATCATGAATCTATGGATCAAGTTACTATCGAACCTCGTAGGTCAACAAGGGTACGTACAACTCTTGAGTGGTATGATAACCCTATCTTAGAGGTCATGTTGTTGGACAACGGTGAACCTACGAGCTATGGAGAAGCGATGGTGGGCCCAGATTCCAACAAATGGCTAGGAGCCATGAAATCCGAGATAGGATCCATGTATGAGAACAAAGTATGGACTTTGGTAGTCTTGCCTAATGATCGGCAAGACATTGAGAATAAATGGATCTTTAAGAAGATGACTGACACTGATGGTAATATCACCATTTATGAAGCTCGACTTGTCGCAAAGAAGTTTCTGACAAGTTCAAGGAGTTTACTATGATGAGACTTTCTCACTCATAGTGATGCTAAAGTCTGTTGGAATTTTGTTAGTAGTTGCTGCATTTTCAATTACGAAATCTGGCAGATGGATGTCAAAACAAAGTTTCCTTGACGGTTTCCGTGAGGAAAGGTTGTATGTGATACAACCGGATGGTTTTGTCGATCATAAGGATGCTAAAAGGTATGCAAGCTCCAGTGATCCTTCTATGGACTAGAGCAAGCATCTCAGAGTTGGAATATATGCTTTGATGAGGTGATCAAAGCTTTTGGGTTTATACAAAGTTTGCAAGAAACTTGTATTTACAAGAAAGTGAGTGGGAGCACTACAACATTTCTGATAAGTATATGTGGATGACATATTGTTGATCGGAAATGATGTAGAATTTCCTGAAATCATTAAGGGTTGTTTGAAAGGAGTTTTTCAAAGGAAGACATGGGTAAAGTTGCTTACATGTTGGGCAACAAGATCTATAGAGATAGATTAAGATGCCTGATAAGACTTCCACCAAGCACATACCTTGACATGATTTTGAAGGAGTTCAAAATGGACCAGTCGAAGAAGGAGTTATTGCCTGAGTTGTAAGGTGTGAAGTTGAGTAAGACTCATAGCTCGACCATGGCAGAGAAAGAGAAAGGATGAAGGTCGTACCCTATGCCATAGCCATAGGCTCTATATGGTATGCCATGCTGTGTACCGCACCTGATGTGTGCCTTGCCACGTGTCTGGCAAGCAGGTACAAGAGTGATCCAGGAGTGGATCACTTGACAACGGTCAAAAATATCCTTAGAGAAATAAGGAAATGTTTCTCGGTTATGGAGGTGATAAAGAGTTCGGCATAAAGGGTTACGCCGATGCAAGTTTTAACACCTATCCGGATAATTCTGAGTACCAAAACGAATATGTATAGTGGATCAACCATTTGGAATGGCTCCAAGTGGAGCGTGGTAGCAGCATCTACAATATGACATAGATATTTGTGAAGTACATGCGGATCTGTATGTTGCAGACCCATTGGCTAAAACCTCTCCCACAAGCATAACATGATCAAACTCCATAACTCATTGAGTGCTAATCACATGGTTATGTGAACTAGATTATTGACTCTAGTAAAATCTTTAGGTGTTAGTCATCTGGCGATGTGAACTATGAGTGTTAATCTCATGGAGATGTCAACTAGACTATTGACTCTACTGGAAGTGGGAGACTGTTGGAAAGATGCCCTAGAGGCAATAATAAATTGGTTATCATCATATTTCCTTATTCATGATAATCGTTTATTGTCCATGATAGAATTGTATTGATCGGAAACTCAAATACATGTGTGGATACATAGAACACAACGGGTCCCTAGTGAGCCTCTACCAGACTAGCTCGTTGACCAAAGATGGCTATGGTTTCCTAGTCATAGACATCAGTTGTCATTTGGTAATGGGATCACATAATTAGGAGAATGATGTGATGGACAAGACCCAAACTATGAACGTAGCATATGATCATGTCAAGTTTATTGCTGTTGTTTTCTGCATGTCAAGTATTTGATCCTATGACCATGATATCATGCAACTCACTAACATCGGAGGAGTACCTTGTGTGTACCAAACGTAGCAACATAACTGGGTGACTATAAAGGTGCTCTACATGTATCTCTGAGGGTGTCTCTTCAGTTGGAATGGATCAAGACTGGGATTTGTCGCTCCGTATGACGAAGAGGTATCTCAGGGCCCACTCGGTAATATAGTATCACAATGAGCTTGCAAGCAATGCGACTGATGAGTTAGCCACGTGATCTTGTATTACAGAACAAGTAAAGAGACTTGCCAGTAACGAGATTGAACTAGGTATGCAGATACCAACAATCAATTCTCGGGCAAGTACCATACCGATAGACAAAAGGAACTGCATACGGGATTAGCTGAATCCTTGACATCGAGGTTCGACCGATAAGATCTTTGTAGAATATGTGGGAAACAATATGGTCATCTTGGTCCCGCTATTGGTATTGACCGTAGAGGTGTCTCGGTCATGTCTGCATAGTTCTCGAACCCGCAGGGTCTACACACTTAACGTTTGGTGATGATATAAGTATAATTGAGTCGTTTTAGTGGTTACCAAAGGTTGTTTAGAGTCCTGAATGAGATCCCGGACGTGACGAGGAACTCCGAAATGGTCCGGAGGTGAAGACTGATATATTGGACGAAGGGTATTGGAGTCCAGAATTGTTCCCGGGGTACCGGGTGATGACCAACATCACTTGAAGGGGTTTCGGGGGGTCCCGACAAGTGTTGGGGGCCTCATGGGCCAAGGGGAGGGGGAAACCAGCCCACTAAGGGGCAGAGCACCCCCTCACGCCATCCCATGTAACAAGGAAGGTTGGGGCCACCCCTTAGGGCTTCCCACCTCCCGGCTTGTGGGGCAAGTCACCCTAGGGGAGATCCCATCTATCCTGGATGCCTCCCCCTAGGGGAAACCCTAGGGGCGCCCCTCTCCCCTTCCCATATATATATAGAGGTAGAGAGAGGGAAGCCGCACCCATCTATGTCACGTGCTGCCCTCCCTCTCCCTCATAGCCATTTTCCTCTCTGTAGTGCTTTGCGAAGCTCTGCTAAGATTCTGCCACGACCACCACCACCACGCCGTCGTGCTGCCGGAGGACTCGAGATACTACTTCACCATCACTCGCTAGATCGAGGAGGTGAAGGAATCATCAAGCCGTACGTGTGTTGAACGCGGAGGTGCCGTCCGTTCTGCATTTGGATCGGGAGTTCGCAGAATGGATCGTGATTGGATCGCGAAGACTTTCGCGGGACGGATTGTGATTGGATCGTGAAAATGTTCGACTACATCAACCTGGTTTCTTAACGCTTCCGCTTAGCAATCTACAAGGGTATGTAGATCCAATCTCTCCTCTCATAGATGGTCATCTCCTAGATTGATCTTGGTGAGCGTAGGAAATTTTTTGTTTCCCATGCAACGTTCCCCAACAGGCCATGCCATAAACTTAGCATAAGCCGGCCAACCAAACAAGGCGTGGTAAGGGCTTTTGATCTTAACCACTTCAAACCACAATGTCTCTTCCCTGTAATCATAATCATTGCCAAAGGCCACTTCCAAGGCGATCTTACCAACTGGGTACATCGATTTACCAGGTACCACACCATGAAAGCCTGTAGAGGATGGCTTAAGATCTTTGTCAGTCAAATTCATACGGTGAAAAGTATCATAATAAAGGATATTTATGCTGCTTCCACCATCCATGAGGACTTTGGTGAATTTGTTACCCCCAACCTGAGGAGCTACCACCAGTGCTATAGCTAACCCGGATTATCAACCCGGGGCGGGTGATCTTCTCTACTCCATGTGATTGGCTGCTCTGACCACCGTAAGTACTGAGGTGTTGCCGACTCAATTGAATTGACCGCATGCTTATGAACCTTCTGATCTCTCTTGCAAAGGCTTGTGTTGAAAACATGATATGTGCCACTGTTAAGCTATTTTGGATTACTCTGATATCCTAACTATTGTTGCTGGTTACCATGACTGGGCTGCTGATTATAACCACTTTGATTACCTTGTCCTTGATATCCAGAATTTGAGCCGCCGCCCCCAAAGCCGGGCCCGTGTGAGCCAGATCCTGATCTGCCATGCGGGCCATTATTGTTATTATGATTCTAATGAAAGCCGGAGCTCTTGTATTCCTTCATTATAAAACAATCCTTCCATAAATGACCCGATGGCTTATTCGGAAGACTGTGCTTTGGGCAAGGTTCATTCAACATCACCTCAAGGTTAAACCTTGGACCTCCGAACTGTGGTGGTTTTCCCTTACGACGCTGATTGTTATGCTGTGGATTGGTATTAGCCACAAAATCTGACCCGCCATCAGTTTGCCTGCGTTTACTGTTGTTGGCCTGATTATGTCTTGCCATATTCTGCTGCTGACCCTTACAGTTACCATTCTTCTTTACCTTGTTAGACTTTTCCTCATCGGACCCCGGCTCCTGAGTGGGATCAGAGTCAGCATACTTGATAAGAGCCACGATGAGCTCTCCCATGTCATTGCAGTGACGCTTAAGCCGCCTCAACTTTTGCTTGAGATGTATGAAGTGGCAATTCTTCTCTAGAATCAGCTTAGCAGAGTCAGCATTGATGCTATCCGTTGAATGGATAATAGCTGAAACCCGGCGAACCCAATGGTGGGCCGACTCATTCTTCCGCTGGACACAAGTGTCCAGATCAATAATCGACAGTGGCTGCTTGCATGTATCTTTAAAATTCTGAATAAAACATGCTTTCAACTCAGCCCATGAATTGATGAAGTTGGCAGGCAGCCCTTTCAACTAAGTTTGAGCTGGCCCATCCAACATCATGGTGAAGTATTTGGCACAGACTGTATCGCTAACATCCAACATCTCCATAGCCAGCTCATAGCTCTCAATCCAGGCCTCAGGTGGGACATATGTGGTGTAATTAGGCACCTTATGAGGGCCCTTGAAATCCTTAGGCAGATGCTCAGTACGTAGAGCCGGCACTAGACATGGTACACCAACAGTCCTGGAAGTCATCCCAGCCTCCACAGACGCTAAAGGGTTTAACAGAAGCTGCTGATGAGCCACTAATTGAGCCGCCAGTTCCGCCACGTGCTCTAGGCTGATCCATCGGGGCCTGAACATTGTTATCATCATGAGGCGGGTTATGCCTATGGGGCGGGTTATTACGCCGCTCACTGCTCGAAACTGCCGACGACTCAACGTGCTGGGTGTAACTTCGGCTCTAGCGTGGAGTCGAATGGATTTGCTCACGGCTATATGAGTAAGCCGCCTGCTGAGCCACCGCCGTGCAAAGTAGTTCCACGGTGTTCCAGGTATCTATCGCAGCCGGGGACTTGCCTTCAATTGGAATATCCGAGAACTGCGAGGCTACGACAATGATATTATCCAACGGGTTGGAGTAATCACCCGGAGGTGTTGGTACTCGCTGAGGCGGGGTCAAATCAATACGAGGCGGGTCCGACATATGAGGCTAAGCCTCCCCCCAGTCATGGGCACCTCGGTAGCTCGGGTCACACCAAGCGGGTTACTCGGCCCGGCTCCGGGTGTATTAAAAAGATTCCTCCCCTCAAACTGCGGAGGGAAACAGCTTTGGTGCCTCCTTCATAGGACAGCGTTTGACGCGTTCTGGTCCAAACTTAAACGAAAGGCCTCTGCCATTATTCGCTGCATCTCAGCCTCCAAGGCAGCTTGCTCCATGGCCATGTTGACATTTTCTGCGTCAAGATCCTCTTGGGCCTTGGTCACCTCGTCTGGTAGTTTTGCAACATCTACTTTATGCTGTACCTGATTCGTCGGAGTCACCTCCGTGGCCAACAGAATCACCAAAGCATCGAAGATTTTGGATAGGACTTGAGATGACAGACATGCAGAGCCGCTCGCTCCAGCCGTTGCAGCAGTAGTTGAGCCGGACATCATGGCCGTAGCAGTTGAAGATTGTAACACCGGTTCTGTGTCGGCCATAAAAATTGCATCCCTGCTTGGGGGCTCGTAGAGCTCCAGAATACTGTTGCCATCGGAATAGCCCCCAACCCGACCGTCTTGCAATTGATAGATTGATTCAGTTTCACCGGTTGAGGACTCATCACCTGAATAGATGGTTGTCTCTCCACTAGACATAGAACCTTCCTCAAGACCCGCCCCATGAACAAAGACAATGAAAGTGTGCCTCCGGGCGGGTTGGATCTTGGCGGGTCGCACATGCCGAGTCGTCTCAATGATTTTGGTGGAGGCGTCCGGCTCATGCTCTGACTCGCCGACCTTGCCGATGAAGACGTGAATTCCGCCAAAGGGGACCCGGTACCCGTACTCGATTGAGTCGGCCTCGGGGCCCTAGCCAGCATCATCGATGTAAATCTTGCCACGGCGACTCTTGGTCATCCGGCCCACAGCATACCATTTGATCCCTGAGAAGCTTCCCTTCAAGAACTCGAAACCACCGTGCTCAGGCCCCATGGTGGCTGCCAACTATCATGGTTTTGTCATGGTAGATGCCCTAGTGAAAGGACTTAGGTGTGGAGCCATCGCAATGTAGGTTAGCTCGTAGGGGTTGAACGGGACAAAGGACACAAAGGATTTACCCAGGTCCGGCTCCTCACAATGAGGTAAAATCCTACGTCCTGCTTCTAGTTGTATTGCTTGAGTTTCGATTACAAGGGAGCAAATACGTTTAACCTAGTTCTCGATTGATTGTTTCTTGATTTAACCCGTCGCCGGGTCTCGCCCTTATATACAGAGGTCGAGGTCCGGCGACTTACAAGAGTCCAGGTCATATTACACAATCTAAGCGACTCTATCTCTAAGTTACCCCGCCTTGTTAGGTAAGCTATCATCAGGCGGCTCACACCTTTGGGCCAAGAGTCGCCTCCGGTTCATGGGCCTTCAACAACCCCACTTGTAGGCCTTACTGGGTCTTCAATTTGTAATTCGCTAACAATATGACCCGACCCCTCCTGGGCGGGTCATACTACGGGGTTATATCCCCAACAATGTGTATTTGAAGTTTCTCTTCCATATACTAATCATTCATGAATAGCTTGTATGACCAATATTGTGATTGTCAAATTTCTATAGATTTTACTTTCTAAATCCAGTGTGAAACTACTACTAAGCATATGGAACATATAAAATTTGAGGTTTGTGACATTCAATTCATTCAACAATTTACTCTTAAGATATAAGTGAAGCACAAGAGTGAATGACAAACTACTCCAAAAAGATATAAGTGAAGTTCAAATGAGTAGTTAAATAATTAAGTAGCTATGTGAGGACTCTCTCTCATTTAGAAACTTTTAGATCCAAGTATTTAATTCAAATAGCAAAAAATATAAAAATACGCTCCAAGAAAGACACATATCATGTGATGAATAAAAACATAGCCCCAAGTGAGGTTACCGATAATGTTGAAGATGAAAGAGGGGTTGTCTTCTGGGGCATACCCCAGCTTAGTTGCTTGGGTCTTCCTTGAAATTTACCTTGGGGTGCCTTGGGCATCCGCAAGATTATGGTATTTCCGCTCCTTATTCTCCTTATATTGATATCTTACCCACAATTTGAAAACTTCTGTCACACAAAACTTAACAGACACTGGTACAACGGGGTGCTATGCAAACGATTTTTTACCTCTTTCTGCAACGGCGTTTTGAACCGTCGCCAAGTGAGTGTGTGCGATAGGGGGTCCTTCCCACACGATCCATAAATCATCGGGGATAGGCCCTCTGGTCACACACGCTCGGCAAAATGAGGTCGTGTGCGATGGGCGAGCGATCAAATACGTTTATAAGGGCCCAATCGGTTCCGGTCGTAAGTACATCCCACACAGTCAGTCCCAAACAAACGTTTGTGTTTGTTATGTACATTCCACACGGTCAATCCAAGGAATACATTTCCGTTCTTATGTACATCCCACACAGTCAATCCAAGGAAAATGTTTCCGTTTGTATGTACATCCCACACAGTCAATCGAGGGAAATGTTTTCATTCGTATATACATCCCACACGGTTTTATGTATAGCCTCATGTGTGATAGGTATAACTATCACACACGCTCTACCTCGGTTAACCGTTTGCTTTTATTCAAATACATCACACATGATTTGATGAAGAAAACTGTATGGCATTGGGCTATCCATCACAAGCGCTTTTACTGCTAGAACCATTTGCAAAGTTCCATGACCCATTTATAAGGTTTATTAGTTTACAATTAATAATTACAGTATTACGCAAATTTACATTTCATATCAAACAATTGTTTGCCAGTTTCATATCAGGCACATAAATATATTTTAACATCACAGTTCGATAGCTACCTGAAAACAGCACAATACAACATATAGCTAGTTCACTTTCATAAGAACAATATTAGAACAAAATATTCATTTCCCTAATCAAGATAATTCAGGCTCATCTTATCCACCTCTGCTTTCAGTTCAATAAGAACCTATTTTGCACTGGCCAACTAGGAAAGTGCCTCCTTCGCCAACACCATCTTAGCAAAGTTTAATTTAAAAAATCCGACCTCATTCTCCATCTTCCTCTTTTTATCCCGCATCTTCAAATATTCTTCTGCGTTGACAATACTTTCTCTAAGCCTACCTCTGTTCTCTTCCTCATACATGCTCCAGAGCTTTGCTAGGCACATCTTCAATGACTGTGGCCACTCTTGATCAACCCACTCCAGGTAAGAACACTTTCATTCATCCTATAATATTTAAAACTAGATCAATAACAATTGTAGGGTAAATTGGTTTCTAGCAACATAGAAAATCACCAAATATAGATTTTGAAAAATTGAAGAAACAGGTTAATTATGATATATCTTCTCAAAAAGATCAATGTGCAAATGAATTAATTGCTACTGAGACAACAACCAAATTCTGAAACATCATAAGCTATAATTAACTACAACAACGCTACAAGTTCTTAGTCATGTACTATAAATACCAAATTGAACATTTTACGAGGAAGCTAAATATAACTGCAACATCATAGTGACCGTGTTTGGATGACAGAAAATTGATACTAACAGGTGTGTACATGCACAAATTTAGTAACATATAACTAATAACACAAATGCCATCCACTATGTATGCCAAAACCGGTGTAAAGACAACGGTTGATACATTTGGCACCTGTGCCCTACACTGGCGAGCCGATGCAGCGAAAAAAAAATCAAGGACCCAGACTCCGGAGCACCTAGTTGCTCTATGATACATCTCCAACGTATATACTTTTCCTAACACTTTTGTCCTTGTTTTGGACTCTAACTTGCATGATTTGAATGGAACTAACCCGGACTGACGCTGTTTTCAGCAGAATTGCCATGGTGTAATTTTTGTGCAGAAATAAAAGTTCTCGGAATGACCTAAAACTCCACAGAGCATGTTTTGGAATTAATAAAAAATATTGGCGAAAGAATCAACAGAAGGGGACCCACACCCTGTCCATGAGGGTGCAGGGCACCCCCCTAGGGCACGCCCCCTGCCTCGTGGGTCCCCTGGACCTCCACCGACCTCAACTCCAACTCTATATATTCACGTTCGGGGAGAAAAAAAATCAGAGAGAAGGATTCCTCGTGTTTTATGATATGGAGCCATCATCAAGCCCTATTCTTCCTCGCGAGGGCTGATCTGGAGTCCGTTCGGGGCTCCGAAGAGGGGAATCCATCGCCATCGTCATCATCAACCATCCTCCATCGCCAATTCCATGATGCTCACCGCTGTGCATGAGTAATTCCATCGTAAGCTTGCTGGATGGTGATGGGTTGGATGAGATTTACCATGTAATCGAGTTAGTTTTGTTATGGTTTGATCCCTAGTATCCATTATGTTCTAAGATTGATGTTGCTATGACTTTGCCATGCTTAATGCTTGTCACCAGGGCCCGAGTGCCATGATTTCAGATCTGAACCTATTATGTTTTCATGAATATATGTGAGTTCTTGATCCTATCTTGAAAGTTATAGTCACCTACTGCATGGTATGATCCGGCAAACCCCGGAGTGACAATAGTCGGGACACTTCCCGGTGATGACCGTAGTTTGAGGAGTTCATGTATTCACTAAGTGCTAATGCTTTGGTCCGGTTCTCTAATAAAAGGAGGCCTTAATATCCCTTAGTTTCCAGTAGGACCCCGCTACCATGGGAGGGTAGGACAGAACATTTCATGCAAGTTCTTTTTCATAAGCACGTATGACCATATTCAGAATACATGCCTACATTACATTAATGAATTGGAGCTAGTTCTGTGTCACCCTATGTTATAACTGTTGCATGATGAATTACATCCGACATAATTATCCATCATTGATCCATTGCCTACGAGCTTTTCACATATTGATCTTTGGTTAGTTACTTCTCTGTTGCCACTATTACGATCGCTACAAAACTGCTACTGTCACTTTTTCCACTGTTACCGTTACTTCCATACTACTTTGCTACTAAATACTTTGCTGCAGATATTAAGTCTTTCAGGTGTGGTTAAATTGACAACTCAACTGCTAATACTTGAGAATACTATTTGGCTCCCCTTGTGTCGAATCAATAAATTTGGGTTGAATACTTGTGGGTTATCAAGACCTTTTTCTGGCGCCGTTGCTGGGGAGCATAGCTCTATTCTTTGAGTCACTTGGGTATATCTGTTGATCACTATGAGGAATTTGAAATAGGAACAATTGTATTGGTGCCCCTAGTTGGGTCACGCTCGACTGATTTGCCCCTAGTTTTTCAACAATTGCGGTTTTTCCCAACTCACTTCACTCGCCTTGTGTTTTTGCCCTTCCGGGGCAGGTCGACCAATGAGCAGTCGCCACGTGGCAAACCGTGATTGGTCGAAACCACCCCGGAAGGGTAAAAACACAAGGCAAGTGAAGTGAGCTGGGAAAAACCGCAATTGTTGGAAAACTAGGGGCAAATCAGTCGAGCGTGACCCAACTAGGGGCACGTATGCAAAAATCCCTTTGAAATATGGAAGAACCAAGATTTTTCCCTCAACTACGAGGGGAGGTAAGGAACTGCCATCTAGCTCTACACTTGATTCACATTCTGTTGAGTAAACTTGCGACATCTACACCTGCTATTGATTATGATATGTCACATTTTATCGATGATGCCACTTCTGGTATGCATGATGCTTATGATGATACTACTTCTTCGCTTGATAATAATGTGCCATTAGGTGAATTTCTGGATGAACAACTTGCTAGGGTTAGAGAGAATGAAATTATTGAAACTGCTGATATTAATGAAAGTGATGATGAAGATTCTCCCCCTAGATATGAGTTGCCTATTGTGCCAGAGGGTTCTGTTATGGATGAAGAAACTGCTAGAGACTTTCTTGCTTGGAATGATAGATAAGATCTTAAGAAAGTGTTAGCTAAGCTGAAAGAAAAGTCTTTGAATGCTAGAATGCAATGTGACACTGCTTTTGCTACTTCACCTATCTGTGTTACTGATAAGATTATGAATTCTCTGTCGATCCTGGTTTAATTACTTTGGTTGAATCTGATCCTTTCTATGGCTATGAATCTGAAACTATTGTGGCACATCTTACTAAATTGAATGATATAGCCCTATTTACTCATAAGGAAAAAAATCACTATTATTACATTCTTAAATTGTTTCCTTTCTCATTAAAGGGTGATGCTAAGATATGGTTTAATTCTCTTTCTCATAGTTGTGTGCATAGTCCCCAGGATATGATTTATTACTTCTATGCAAAGTATTTCCACGCTCATAAGAAACAAGATGCCTTAAGGAAAATATTTAATTTTGTGCAACTTAATGAAGAGAGTCTCC
The DNA here is from genome assembly GCF_018294505.1 of Triticum aestivum. Lineage (NCBI taxonomy): Eukaryota > Viridiplantae > Streptophyta > Magnoliopsida > Poales > Poaceae > Triticum > Triticum aestivum. The sequence continues at coordinate 595,262,078 of NC_057810.1, forward strand.
CACAAGCTTGGGGGAGGCTTCTTTGATTACTTCGTGCTTTGCCTGATCATCCTCTCAAGAAAAATGAAATATTTGATATCTTTTATAATGGACTAACTGATGCTTCCAGAGACCACCTGGATAGTTGTGCTGGTTGTGTTTTCATGGAAAGAACTGTTGAGCAAGCTGAATTGCTATTGAATAATATATCGAGTAATGATAATGATCGGATACTTCCTGAGCCAACTTCTAAGCCAACTACAAAGAAAAGGGGTGTTCTATTTCTCAGTCCTGAAGATATGCGAGAGGCAAAGAAATCTATGAAAGGAAAAGGTATTAAAGTTGAAGATGTTAAGAATTTACCACCTATTGAAGAAATACATGGCCTTGATAACCCGACACAGGTAGTAAAGGTAAATTCTCTCTATAGATTTGATAAGGGTGAAATCCCATCTACTAAGTTTGCTAGTCAATGCTTGGATGAGTTTGATAATTTCGTTGTTAAACAAGAAAACTTCAATGCTTATGTTGGTAGACAATTGAAACGCAATGCTTATATGGTTGAACACTTGAGTGATTATATGTCTAGAGTTAAAGGTGACCTTAAGCTTATTAGTAAACATGCATTCATGGTTACCACTCAAGTAGAACAAGTACTTAAGGCACAAGACAATTTGCTCAATGAATTAAATAATGAGAACAATGATAATGCTATTAGAGTTACGACTAGAGGTGGTAAAATGACCCAGGAACCTTTGTATCCTGAGGGCCATCCTAAGGGAGTTGAGCAAATTTATCAGAGAACTAATATTGATGCACCTAGTCCTTCTAAGAAAAAGAAAAAGAAAAATCATAGGACTATGCATGCTTCTAGTGAACCTGTTATAGACACACCTAAGAATCCCAATGATATTTCTATTTCTGATTTTGAAACACAATCCTGTAATGAACATGAACCTAGTGATAATGTTAATGATGATGTTCATGTTGATGCTGAACCTAGTAATAATAATGATGTAGAGACTGAACCTGCCGTTGATCTTGATAACCCACAATCAAAGAATCAACGTTATGATAAGAGAGACTTCGTTGCTAGGAAGCACGGTGAAGAAAGAGAACCATGGGTTCAGAAACCCATGCCTTTTCCTCCTAAGCCATCCAAGAAAAAGGATGATGGGGATTTTGAGAGCTTTGCCGAAATGATTAGACCTATCTTTTTGCGTATGCGTTTGACTGATATGCTTAAAATGGATCCATATGCCAAGTATATGAAAGATATTGTTACAAATAAAAGAAAGATACCGGAAGCTGAAATTTCCACCATGCTTGACAATTATACTTTTAAGGGTGGAATACCAAAGAAACTTGGAGATCCGGGAGTACCAACTATACCATGCTCCATTAAAAGAAACCATGTTAAAACTGCTTTATGTGATCTTGGAGCCAGTGTTAGTGTTATGCCTTTCTCTTTGTATCGTAGACTTGATTTGAATAAGTTGACACCTACTGAAATATATTTGCAAATGGCCAATAAATCCACTGCTATACCCATCGCTATTTGTGAGGATGTGCCTATTGTGGTTGCAAACATTACAATTTTAAGGGATTTTGTTATTCTTGATATTCCCGAGGATGACAGTATGTCGATCATCCTTGGTAGACCTTTTTTAAATACTGCAGGGGCTGTTATTGATTGCAACAAAGGCAATGTCACTTTTCATGTTAATGGTAATGAGCATACATTACACTTTTCGAAGAAACAACCTCAAGTTCATAGTATAAATTCTATTGGAAAAACTTCAACGATTACTATTGGAGGTTTTGAATTCCCTCTTCCTACTGTCAAAAAGAAATATGATATTCGTATTGTTGGGGACATGCATATCCCCGTTGAGATATCCTAGTGTTATTCGAAAATTCTCCAGTTTCATGTTATTCGGAAGAAGTTTGTTAACAAGGCTTGATCAACCTTGATAGTGGATTCCTTTTGATGAGCATGAGATGGATGAAGTTAGAAAGCACAACCTTCTGTACCCTCATTTTACTTTGTGTTATTTAGATTTAACAAAGCAAAAAAGTTTTTTCTGTCCATTTTCTGAATTATCTATGTAATAAAAAAATACCCCAAAAATAGAAGTTCTCCAAATGCCCTAAAATTGAGTATGATTTTTTATAGAATATTTGAGAATTTCTGGAACTTAGAACACACCAGGGGGACCCACCATTTGGTCACGAGGGTGGAGGGCACGCCCTACCCCCTGGGCACGCCCCTGCCTCGTGGGCCCCACGTGGCCCCCCTCCACTTATTCCAGCACCCACACACTTTGTCTTCCTCCAGAAAAAATCATCCCGTAGCTCAAACTCGTGTTCTTGCTTGTTTTGCTGCCATTTTCGATCTCCTTGCTCAAATATCCATTCACAAAACTGCTTTGGGGATTGTTCTTCGGTATGTGACTCCTCCAATGGTCCAATTAGTTTTTTGTTCTAGTGCTTTATTTATTGCAATTTTTTTCTGCCGAGGTGACCCTGTTCTTGAGCTTGCATGTCAAATCTATATGGTCTAAAGTAGTTTTAATGCATGATATAGCCTCTAGGCACTTGTGGGAGTAGTTGCTATCAATCTTGTTGAGATTGGTTCACTTTTATTTTGATTCACTAAAAATTTCAGAAATTTTTCAGAGGAAGAAAAATGTCTAGCAAAATGTACCAAGGTGGTTCTTCAAGGAAGCAAGCACCGAGGCCCGCGATACATGAGCTGGACCTTGAACCACGAAGAGAAGCTCCAGTGCGGCCCTACGAATGGCCGTTAGATGAATTTATGATCCAATCTGGCTTCAAGGATGAATTTAATGAGTATGTGCGTAATGCTGATCTTGAGGATTTCGTATCAGATAAGTGTCGCCAATACTATCACCTCACTGATTCCTTTGTGCGGAGGTTTAACTTTACATCTAAGCGCAACACTCACACTGTTATATTTGACCTCTATGATAAATCATATACCATGGACCTTGAAGATTTTAACACTGCTTGTAAAATCCCACGGTGGGGCATCTTTAGTGAACCTCACAAATCTGAATATACTGATTTCCTTGCTAACATCACTGTGGGAGAAACCAGAGATATCACACAAGCTACCATAGGAAGCATTCATTTTCCTTCCATACATTACTTTGCTCTCTTTATAGGTAGATGCATTAATGGTAAAGATGAGCTTTGTCACATGTGCGTCTTAGATCTTAGTGTCCTCAAGAGTGCGATATTAGGTGATAAACGATATAACTTGGGGGCCATTGTTGCATGGAGGTTACATCTTAATGGTAAAAATGGAGATTTATTTGGTGAAATTTATGCAACTTGTTTAGATGATTATCTTGGCGTATCCATAAATGAAAATGATATTGAGTTTCCACCTGCTTTTTTAGACTATAATGCTATGGTTCACCATCAGTTTCTTGAGAGGAACAAATAGTCCCTCCAGTACCGACTAATCTTTGACAGACGGCGTGCTGTCCATATTACTCTTCCTGCGCCTACTTTCTTTAACTTTCAGGCAAACGAGAGATATTTTATAACCAGGGAGGAGGCAAATGAATATGAGAGGAGGACGGAGGAGGCTCGCCTTCAGGCTGCAGCTCTCCAGGCAGTAGCTGCTGCATCTCAGTACAACCCCGACTACAACTTTGGAAATCCGCCAGGCCAACTGTGGCCTTAGACCAACTTGGGCTAAAAGCCTAAGCTTGGGGGAGTACGTATTTCTCACCGACATTACATTCATGTTCACACACTCATTCTAGTTGTCGGTGTTCATACTTTTTCATTGTACTATCCATGCTAGTTTATTTTCTTACTTTCTTCTTGTGTGTTTTAAAAAACTTTGAGAAAAAACCAAAAAAAAGTTGTAGCTTTTAGCTAGTTTACTTTCCATGTTTGTAGTTGTAGTTATTAAAAGAAAACTCAAAAAAATTCTCGTTCTTCTTTTGCTTGTTGGAGCTTTCCCATGTCAATAGTTTTATTTTTCTTTGAATTTCATTTCTTCTCTTTGGGGGTCGAGAGGAGAAGACCACGATGAAAATGATGAGTGGCTCACATATGCATTATTGTTGATCTAACCAAGAGACCATATTACCTTGCCTTCTCCTTCAAAATAAATGTTTGCATATTCGAGCTTAGTCCAATGCACGTGCACTATTATTATTATCTACACTATTCGGTCATGCAAGTGAAAGGCAATAATGACGATATATGATGAAATGATTGAGATGAGAGAAGCTGGTATGAACTCGACCTATCTTGTTTTTGTAAATATGATTAGTTCATCATTCCTGATTCAGCCTATTATGAATGAAACATGTTTGCAATGACAATTATAGATTATTGTTATTGATGCCATGCTTAATTAGCTAGGAGTTTATAATGGTTTACCTTGCATGCCAACATGCTATTAAAATGGTTGTGATGTGGTATGATAGGGTGGTATCCTCTGAATGATTCGAGTGGCTTGACTTGGCACATGTTCATGCATGTAGTTGAAACAAAATCAACATATCCTCCATGATATTTATGTTCATGGTTGTTGGGGATATAACTATTTGTGTAAGCCGCCCAGGAGGGGCCGGGTTACGCAAAGAGGATTCACCAGAGAGAAGCCCAAGTCTAAAGTATGAAGATGGCGGTTCATCAAGGGCGTAAGGCCCACATGCGACTTAAGGCCCGTTGTAGTAAACTGCCATAGTAATATACTTGTATCATAAGGTAGACTTAACTAGTCGCCGAGCCGAACATTGTTTATAAGCCGGCCGGGACTCTGTAAGCCGCAGGGCATCAGCCCGTGTATATAAGGGGACGACCTGCGGGCGACTTAGGGCAAGAAACAACCCATCGAGAGCCAGTCATAGCATATCTCGCTCCCTGGTCATCGAAACATCAATACCAACCCAACTAGACGTAGGCCTTACCTTCACCGTAAGGGGCCGAACTAGTATAAAACCTCTCGTGTCCTTTTTCCCGATTAACCCCTTCAAGCTTCCTTGTTGCGATGGCTCCACAACTAAGTCCTTTCACGAGGACATCTGACGTGACAGTTCCACGACAGTTGGCGCCCACCGTGGGGCCAGCGCATAGTGGATTTGAGTTCTTGGAGGGCAACTTCGAAGGGCTCTTGGGATACGTAGTGGGCCGGATGACCAAGAGTCGTCACAGCAAGATCTACATCGACGATGAAGGCTGGGGCCCCGACGCCGGCTCAATCGAGTATGGGTACCGGGTCCCCTTCGGAGGTATCCACGTCTTCGTCGGCCGGATCGGTGAGCCGGGGCCTGAGCCGGACAACTGCACCGACCTTGTCGAGACGGCTCAGCGTGCGAAACCTACCCGAGTTCAAACCGGCATGAAGCGTGTCTTTGTGGGCTGCGTCCATGGAGAAGAACTTTCTGAAGGTCCTGAAGATGGTGGTGAGATGGCCGTCCACTTTGACGGTGATTCGTTCGCCGGTTCAACAGATTCTTTGTATCAAGTTCAAGATGGTGCGCTCGGGGGCTGTTCCGATGGCCTTAGTATTCCGGACCTTTGTGAGTCGCCAAATTGGGTAGGAGTCTTTATGGCTGGGACTCAACCCGGACAAAACTCTACAGCCGCGGATGCAATTACTTGCGGGTTAGGAGCAGCCGGGGCAGGAGGCCTTGTGCGCCCACCGGCTCAAGTACTGATAGACCTCATGGACATGCTTACGACCCTGTTAACCGCCACGGTTACCGCTGCAAACAAAGATGAGCACAACGTGGAGGTAGCACGGGTACATGAGGAGATAGCTCAGGCCAAGGAGGCCTTAGCGGCTGAGGATACTAGTCTAGCTACGGAGCGGGCGGCTCTCGACGCCCGGGCACAACGTTTGCAGTCAGAGGCTTACCAGCTCACGATGAGTTTAAACGCGTCCAATGAGGTAATGAGGAGGAGACACCAGAAGACCCAATCCCGGTTGCCTCCGAATTATGACCCTAGGGTTCTTTTTGCTACACCCGGAGCCGGCCCAAGTAACCCGCCTGATGCTAATCAGTTTATGACATCCGGAGCGGGATGACCGGCTCAGCGTCGGGAGATGCCACCTCCTCACATGAGCATGGCACCGCTGCGTTATGTGCCGGTACCGGAGGGTCACTTTTCCAACCCCATGGAGAATTTAATCGCGACGTTAGCGCGCCTGGCGGCTCTTCCAGTGGACGGTGATGATCCAACAATAGTGGAGACCCAGAGGATCAGAGAACTTGTCCAGACGGCCCTGGCTCAGCAGGAGAACTATTCTTATAGCCGGGATAGGATTCATTCAACCCCTCCGCCTTGGTTAGCACCGCCTCATCAGAACCGGAGCCCAAGTTACAGCAGGCACATGGAGTCCGAAGCTTTATCAAGCAATGCCCAACACCGTAACCAGCATAGTGGCTATAACCCGGTGCAAGACCGATTACGTCAGGAGAACGAGCGGGCGGCTCAACGGGTGGCTCAGCTGGCGGCTCACCAGGATATCCCGGAATATCCAACGACCTCTATTGAGATGGGAGTAGCCACCAGAACCGGTGGAGTTCCTTTTTTGATACCGGCTTTACGCAACGGGCGCCTGCCTAAGGACTTCAAGGGACCTCGAAAGGTGCCAAATTACACGGCTGACTTACAGCCCGGAGCGTGGATTGAGAGTTATGAGATGGCCATGGAGCTATTGGAAGTCAGTGACGCAGCGATGGCCAAATACTTCACCATGATGTTAGATGGAACGACCCGGTCTTGGCTAAAAGGTTTACCACCTAAGTCCATTGATTCGTGGGAGGAGTTAAAGGCCCGTTTCATCCAGAACTTTAAGGATACCTGTAAGCAATCTATGTCGATCGTGGACTCGACGAGTTGTAAGCAGGGAGAAGGTGAATCCACCACCCATTGGGTACGCCGAGTCAAGGAGATAATTCACTCATCTGATAAGATGGATGCCGGCTCTGCAGTCCTCATGTTGGAGAAGAAGTGCAACTTTGAACCACTAAGGCAGAAATTGGGCCGCCTTAAGCGTGACTGCACCGATATGGGAACGCTGATGGCGGCTTTAGTCAAATATGCCGATTCTGATAATACCAAGGACCCCACGTCTGATGATGAGAAGACAGGGAAGGGTAAAAGGAACGGTAATGGAAAGGGTCAATAGCACAACCCGGGGAATCAAAGCGGCAATAAGCGTAAGGTGGACGGCAACCCGGAGCTTGTCGCTAACGCTAGTACACAGGGTAACAATCAGAGACGTAAGGGCAAGTGGCCTGGAACTGGCGGGTCAGGTCCATCTCTTGAGCAGCTACTCAACGAGCCCTGTCCGAAACACGGCACCCGGGAGCACCCCGCTACGCACCTGTGGAAAGATTGTGCGATCATGAAGGCGTTTAAAAACTCCAATATCTTTGATAGTGGTCATGGATATGGTGGCGGTTCAGGGGCTGGCGACTTTCATGGCCCGGGCGGCGGTTCACATTCCTGTTTTCAGGGACAGCCGGGTGGAAATAATCAGCAGCAATCTGGTCAGGGAGGACAGCAGCAGCAGCAGTCGGGTTACCAGAGCCAATCGAAACAGTTGAGCGGTGGGCAGTACCATGTGTTTACCACTATTTTATGCAAACGTGACCAGAAAGTTCGTAAGAGGGCTGTAAATTCGGTTGAGCCGGCAGTTTCTCGTTATTTGAGATGGTCAGAACAACCCATCATTTGGAGCAGAGAGGATCACCCTCCACGCGTTGATAATCCGGGTCAGTTGGCCTTGGTGGTAGCACCTCAGGTTGGTGGATATAAATTCACTAAGGTATTCATGGATGGAGGTAGCAGCATCAATATACTCTATTATGAGACCTTCCAGCGTATGGGGTTGACTGAGAAGAATCTGAGAATATCCAACACTGTTTTTCACGGGGTGGTTCCAGGCAAGTCGGCTTACCCAGTTGGTAAGATTGAATTAGAGGTGGCCTTTGGAGATGAGTATGATTCCAGGGCTGAGAAGCTGACGTTTGAGGTGGTCAAAATTAGGAGTCCATATCACGCTCTATTTGGGCGACCGGCTTATGCTAAATTCATGGCACGACCGTGTTACATTTACTTACAGTTCAAGATGCCGGGTTACAAGGGCACCATCACTGTGCATGGGAGTCGAAAGGTGGCTTTGGAATGTGAAGAAGGCGACGCGGCTTACGCTGAGACGGCCTGTGCCGCGGAGGAGCTCAAATTTTATCAAGACAATGTTGACCCGGCGGATATGACCTCCCTCAAGAAACAAACTACTGAGCATGACCCGGCGTTGAAGTTTAAATCGGCCGCTGAGACAAAGCTTGTTGACTTCACCCCGGGAGATGCCTCTAAACAGTTCAGTATCAGTGCCAATTTGGATCCTAAATAGGAAAGCGCGCTCATTGAGTTCATCCGTGAGAACCGGGACATCTTTGCATGGAAACCTTCTGACATGCCGGGTGTACCGAGGGAACTCGCTGAGCACACTCTCAATATTGATCCGAAGTATAAGCCGGTCAGGCAGTTTCTCCAATGATTCAACGAAGAGAGACGAACAGCTATTGGGGAAGAGGTGGCCCGGCTCTTAGCGGCCGGGTTTATTGTTGAAGTTTTTCATCCGGAGTGGCTGGCTAACCCCGTGCTGGTGCTCAAGAAGAACGACACTCGGCGGATGTGTGTGGATTACACAGACTTGAACAAGGCTTGTCCGGCTGATCCCTTTGCTCTCCCCCGTATTGATCAAATCATTGATGCTATGGCGGGTTGTGAATGTTTGAGCTTTTTGGATGCTTACTCTGGGTATCATCAGATCAAGATGGCAGTTAAGGACCAGGAGAAGACAACTTTTATCACTCCGTTTGGGGCCTTCTGTTATGTATCTATGCTGTTTGGGCTCAAGAGTGCCCAGGCAACTTATCAGCGATGTGTGCAGAACTGTTTGCATGATCAAATCAGGTGCAATGTTCATGCTTATGTGGATGACATCGTGGTGAAGTCTAGAGAAAAGGAAACTTTAGTATCCGACTTGAGAGAGACCTTTGACAATCTCCGGGTTTACAAGATGATGCTTAACCCGGCCAAGTGTGTGTTTGGTGTACCTGCAGGTAAGCTCTTGGGTTTTCTGGTGTCAAATAGAGGCATTGAAGCTAATCCGGAGAAGATCACGACGATTACCTCTCTGGCTAAGCCGGCATGTATCAATGATGTTCATTACCTGGCAGGATGGGTTGCTGCTTTAAGCCGGTTCATAAGCCGGTTAGGAGAGAAGGCCTTGCCGCTCTATCAGATGATGAAGAAAACAGACACTTTTGTTTGGAACGATGCTGCTAACACTGCCTTTGAAGATTTAAAGAGAAAATTGTCTGAGCCACCGGTTCTTGCAGCTCCCATTGATAAAGAGCCGCTATTGTTATATGCGGCTGCTAACTCATGGGCCGTCAGTGTTGCCCTCGTGGTGGAGCGTAAGGAGGCAGGCAAGGAGCATTCGGTTCAATGGCCGGTTTACTACATTAGCGAGGTGCTCATTGAGTCTAAGCAAAGGTATCCACATTGGCAGAAGCTTGTTTATGGTGTGTTCATGGCAAACCGGAAGCTGAAGCAGTACTTCCAAAGTCACCCTATAACGGTGGTAAGCTCAGCTCCTTTGGGAGATATCATTCAAAATAGGGAAGCTACAGGACGAATCGCCAAGTGGGCCATTGAGCTTGGGCCTTATGGTTTAAAGTATATGCCCCGTACTGCCATCAAATCTCAGGACTTGGTGGATTTTATCAATGATTGGACAGAGTTGCAGGCACCTGAGGAGAAGCCAGACAATACATACTGGACTTTTCACTTTGATGGGTCCAGGCAGTTAGAAGGATCAGGGGCTGGAGTTGTCTTAACTTCCCCTCGAGGTGATAAATTTCGGTATGTGCTCCGGATCATGTTTCCTTGTACTAACAATGCGGCTGAATACGAGGCCTTCCTCCATGGTCTCCGGATGGCTAAGGAGATGAATTTAAGCCGGGTAAGGTGCTTGGATGATCCAGACCTCGTGGCTCAACAGGTCTTAGGCACATGGGATTCTAAGGATCCCCTTATGGCTGTTTATCACCGTGAAGTCGATGCCGTAGCTGGGTACTTCAAAGGGTATCAGGTGGAGCACATTGACAGAAGGAAGAATGAGGCGGCTGATGCTTTAAGACGGTTGGGCTCTCAGCGCAAGCCGGTGCCGCCTAAAACCTTTCTTGATGTTTTACATAATCCTTCTGTCAAGGTACCTACAGAGGAGGAGCTTGCAGTGCTAGACCCGGAGGCACAGTTTGTGGCTGCACTTCACGTCATCCCGGATTGGACATTGCCACAATTGGCTTATATGACCCGGGGAGAGCTGCCTGAGGATGAGACCTTGGCGAGACAAATTGTCAGGCGGTCCAAATCTATGACAATTGTTAACGGCGAGTTACATCATCTCAGTGTCATAGGGGCGTTTCAGTGTTGTGTGTCGCCTGCAGAGAGTCAAGAGGTACTTCGAGAAATCCATGAAGGAGATTGTGGTCACCATGCCGGTTCAAAATCTCTGGGGGCCAAGGCTTTTCGTCATGGTTTTTATTGGCTGACGGCTCATGTAGATGCAGAAGATCTTGTTAGCAAGTGTGACGGATGTCAAAAATTTTCACGACGAGCTCATATGCTGACTCAAGAATTGAGGATGATTCCAATTACTTGGCCGTTTGCAGTCTGGGGGCTTGACATGGTGGGACCTTTCAAAAGGTCTAAGGATAAAAAAACACACCTCCTGGTGGCAGTGGATAAATTTACAAAGTGGGTTGAGGCAGAGCCGGTCAGCCAGTGTGATGCGGCCATGGCAGTTTAGTTCATCAAAAAGGTGATCTTTCGTTTTGGTTTTCCACATAGCATTATAACTGATAATGGCACTAATCTCTCCAAGGGTGCCATGGAAGAGTTTTGTCAATGGGAACATATCCGGCTTGACGTTTTGGCTGTTGCTCATCCTCAATCCAATGGTCAAGCAGAAAGAGCTAATCAGGAGATCTTAAGGGGTATCAAACCACGGCTCTTGGTCCCTTTACAGCGTACTCCGGGTTGTTGGGTGGAAGAGTTTCCCTTTGTGCTGTGGAGCATCAACACTACGCCTAACAGATCCACGGGTCATACACCTTTTTTCATGGTGTATGGAGCAGAGGCAGTTCTGCCATGTGATATCCGGCACGACTCGCCCCGTGTGGCGGCTTATGTTGAGGTTGACAATGAAAAGGCTCGACAAGAGGCACTTGACTTGTTGGATGAGGAGCGAGACTTGGCAATAGCCCGCTCGGCGATTTACCAGCAACACCGTCGTCGTTATCACAGCCGCCGGGTCAGGAGCAGAACATTTCAGGAAGGCGATTTAGTGCTCCGGCTCATCCAGGATCAGTCCGATATGCACAAGCTATCCCCTCCTTGGGAAGGACCCTTTGTGGTCAGCAAGAATCTGAATAACGGGTCATACTACCTCATTGATATTCGAGAGCACGAAGACTCATGTAAGTTGGAGGAGGAGACCTGCCGGCCGTGGAATATAGCCCATCTTCGGCCTTACTATACTTAAGCCACCGGCTCTTTAGATGTATATATTTTTTGACAATGTACATATTATATAAAGTAATAAAGCAGGACCTCTGTCCTTTTTTCACCATCAAAAAAGTGTATATGTCTTTTTGGCAGGTGGTGGAAACAACCAATAGGGACCGGATCATATCTGAATCCAGCTTTACCTTTGGTCCGGCTTATGATCATATTTGAATCTAGCCATGGTCATTTGGGGGCTTCCTGTTCATACATAGGTCGTATCCGAACCAAAGAGAACATAGCTGTCGATACCCACTTGATCGGCATACTTGCCAAACCTACTTGGGGGCTTCCTAGTCATATTTGAATCACAACTTAACCCCTTTAGGTCTAACGTGGATCGTATACGAATCAGCGTCATTAAACAAATCCTATGGTCACTTGGGGGCTTCCTGTTCAAACATAGGTCGTATTCGAACCAAAGAGAACATAGCTGTCGATACCCACTTGATCGGCATCGCCAAGCCACTGGGGCTATATGATCGTATCCGAATCTTAGCTTAACCCCTTTGGAACGGTTTACTGATCGTATCCGAATCATAAGCCTGTAAAGTATTTTGATTATCATGAAACCTTGTGGAAAGCATTATGAGATGTTTTTTATCTTGCCAGTTTAATATTCATCGCCCCAGGTCGTTAAGTGTCGGGTGAACGTCATATGAACCGGAAAGATTATCCAAGGATCGCAGGTATGCTATTATGCTTAGGTTTAACAATATATGGTCATAAACCAGCCTGTATATCATACGGTTGGTTTGTGTCCGGGTTATCAACACTTCCTGTGCAGAATAAGGCGAGCAGAATTTAAAATGCCAAAGAAATAAAGACAGAAATTTACAGCCACGACGGCTTACGGAAAGCGTTAAGCAGTAAGAGCATGCACGAAGGCATGACGAGCATTGCGAGTTCTTTCTACCCTATTACAAGACTCCCCGAGTCTGAATTGATGAAGCATTGTTTTTTGGCCAAACACCTGGCGATTCACTCCTTCAGCGGGCTTGAGGGCTCGGGGTTATCCTTCTCCGCTTCTCCATCGGCTATTTTGTCCTGGAAAGTGGATGAGGCCCAATCAATGCCGCTCAAAGCTTCAAACTCAGCTTCATCATCTATTAAACCGACGGGGTCTACTTCAGGAGCGAAAGTATGCTTACGAATTGGAGGGATCAGACTGATTTGATCATATGGAGCGTTTGGGATTCTTTGGTTTTCACTGTCATAAGCCGGCGCATACTTGCTAAGGTCAGTGTCGTTTCCAATAAGGGTTGCCACCGGACGTATGGCTCTGACGCAGGCGGAGAAATCATGGTCATCAAATGCAGTGCCGTCTTCCTTTAGACTTGGGTACCCAAGGGCAAAGTAAGCCAGGTCTAGTTCTGGGAGCCATGCTTTAGCCCGGCTCAGTGCAGCCACAACACCGGCTCTTGAGGACGCCCGCCTTAAGTCTTGGATCCGCTGAGGAAGAAAGGCGAGGCTCTCCAAAACGTCTTGCAGACGGCGGGGGTGTGGAGTTGATAAGGCTACAACGGCCAAAGCGCGTTGTGACCCGGAGTACAGCTGTTCCACTAAGGTATAAATTACTTTGAGCTTGATTTGCATGTTTTGCTTCAGATTGGTACTCCTGGAGCCTATAAGTGCATAAACATAACCGTCAGCCGGAAGTAATTAATGCAATAGTCATTATAAGGCTACAGTGTTTAAATCTGTTTCACAATAACTTACCGAAGATGGCTGAGACCATTTGAGATATTTGCTGTTTTAAGTCGGTCAGCTCGGTTGTTGCTTCTGCAAGAGATGCTTCGGCTGTTTCGGCCCGAGTCACCAGGGAAGCCTTCTCATTAGCCCAAGTTTTCTTCTCCGACTCAAATTTCTTCTTTCGTTTCTCATTTTCAGAGACACTGAATTCAAATTTGGAGTTAGCCTTCTGTGTCTCAAGTTCTTGAGTTTTCAGACGACTCTTCAGGACCGCAAGCTCTGATTCAAACTGACTTATGGCAGCCTGCATTAACACCAGGTTATGGTAAGGATTATAAGGTAACACTAAAGTCTCAAGCACCTTATGAGTAAAGATACTTGACACTTGGGGGCTAATGTATGCTGAAGAATTTTTACCTTATATTACCGGGTCACATATATTAAAGTCTCAAGCACCTTACAAGTAAAGATACTTGACACTTGGGGGCTAATGTATGTTGCAAAATTTAAAAAGCCTTATGTTATAACCAGGTTAAGTAAATTCTTCTTGAGCTGGATAAGTTAACAGGTATAGCAGATTTCTAAAGTCTACAGCATATTTGTTCAATAAGCAATAGACTTGGGGGCTGGTACAGTATGTAAGACTCAGGTAAACAGTATAAGTAATACCTCAGATTTGTGCTGTATTTGTTTCACCATGTCAATTTCCAGGTCACGGCTATTATGCACTTGATTCAGATAGCCCGAGACTATATCACCAATGCTTAAGTGAGTATAATCAGTAATATCCTGCTTGGCCTGTCGGCGTTGGGCAAATTCTTCCTTGGCGCTACATTTGGCAAGGACGGTAGGCCGTCCTGGTTCAACAAACTCAGACTTCACAATCTCAACTTCCGGTTCATTTGTTTTGACCGGGCTAGGAGTTTCTAGGTCACTTGTGTGGAGAATATCTTCGGCAGGTGGATCAGAAGTTGGCATTGGAATATCAAAAGCCAGGTCTGGCGGTGGCTGATGGGCAGAACTGTCTGGAGCAGATGCATTAATCACCGGTTCAGCTACGACCGGCTCTTCGGATGGCTTATTCTTCTTTGCCCGTTTACTCGGCTTCACTTGCATGCTGTTAAGAAAAGCAGAAGGATGAATATGCAAGCATAGGTAAAGTAAAAGTGCATAAGGTTACATTACCCGGGAGCAGTTTTGAAAGTCGGCATGTTTGACTGCATGGATTCACCGGAAGAAGGAGAAGTATCCTGATAATTGGAGTCGGACGAATTAAGAGGATGACGGATTAAGCCCGCTAAAGGTAAAACAAAATGTAAGTTAGAGATAACCTCAGTCCGACGCTTCCTGGTTACGTCAGGTAAGTCGAAGGAAAGTTCTGCATCCTTGTTGTTCCGGGTCTGCCTCCGGCTCTCAAGCTGTTGTTGCTTCAAAAGAAATTGAGGATCTTGATAAGCAAGTGCATGTGAAAATCTTACTTTCCGGGTCACCCTTCGGATCTTTTGCTTTGGCAAAGGCTCTGAGTCGGAGGATATTATAGTTACCTCTTCATTGGCTGCTCGACTGTTCCCCGTATCCTCCTGAAGGGATAAAGTGTCAGACAGGTGATAAGAAGGGACTTAAGAAAATTTAAAGATTACCTCTTCCTCATCCGAAGAGCTATCCTCCAATCTGAGTAAGTCGGAGGCGCTGGGTTTCTTCTTCTTTGAGGTTCCTACCTTGGCGGCTTTCCTTTCAGCTTTCTTGGTCGTCCTGGCTTGTTTGGCAGCTTCATGGTCATATTTTGCCTTCCAGAAGTCATCACTAGCCTGTGGAAAAAGTTAAATAATTATGAGTATCAAGAAAGGTATAATATATCCGTAAACATTTGTTACGATTGATAACTTACCGCAGGGGCCGGGTTATTCTTGCAAAATGGAAGTAAGCCGAAGGCGTTGCTCGTCACAGTGCCCTCCTTCAGCAGTGACTGGGTTGTAGCACCCACCATGTCATCTGGTAAGTCGTCAGGGCTATGGCGTAGCGGATCATTCTTTTCTCCAGTATAAGTACACATTAAGCCGGGGACGGCGGCTTAATGGAAGTATACACCAACTGACCCAGACTCGGACCAGATCAATGCCGTTTAAACCATTTCCCAAGAGAGCTTTAATCTTCTTGATGGTGGAATTGAGAGGCACGCGTTCAAGGGTTGTCAGCTTGTCTGGTAGCGGATGATTAGACTCAAGGCGCAGGGCGCGAAAGCCGAGCAGAGGTTTTTCATCAGCCGGAGAAGTGTCCTGACAGTAGAACCATGTCTGGTTCCAAGATTTGGGGTGACTCAGCAACTCAACATAAGGGAAAAGACAGTCTCTCCGTCGCTGGATTGAGATGCTGCCAAGCTCAAGACTGGGCCCATTTGCATGTTCATTTTGCCGGTTCATGTAAAAAAGTTCCCTGAACAATAGCAGACTTGGCTCCTCACCCAGGTACACCTCGCAGAGGACTTGAAAATTACAAATATTTGACACGGAATTGGGTCCGATGTCTTGAGGTTTAAGGTCAAAGAAATTCAGAACCTCCCTGAAGAATTTTGAGCCGGGAGGAGCAAATCCATGGCTCATATGATCCGTAAAAATTATTACTTCCCCTGCTTTGGGATGAGGCTTTTCTTCAGACGGGTCAGGGGCATGGTAAGACATGACATCCT
Source organism: Triticum aestivum (assembly GCF_018294505.1). Classification (NCBI taxonomy): domain Eukaryota; kingdom Viridiplantae; phylum Streptophyta; class Magnoliopsida; order Poales; family Poaceae; genus Triticum; species Triticum aestivum. The sequence continues at coordinate 595,278,075 of NC_057810.1, forward strand.
TTTTTGGCAGATGCCCAGACTTCACAAACTCAACTAGTTTGCTATTGGTAACTATGGATGGAACCCAATTACAAGTTACAGGGGCCTTGGTAGCCTTAGGAGCCATCACAGCAATTGGCCTATGGAAAAATAAGAAGATCCGGTTCAATTTTAGCCCGGGAGAAAGATTCTAATTATTCAAGGTGGCGGCTTAATGAGGGGCCTAATGATGTAAGGATGACTGTGCAACAATACTTAAGCCACTACAAGTATCAAGTATAGTTCACAATTTTTTCCGGGTCATGAGGAGCAATTAAAGTTCTGTTCATTTATTTAAGCCGGACACCTCGACAGTTGTATTCAGGGCATTTACCAGAAGAGGTTTTCCGGGTGATAAAAGCAAGTTTCACAGATAACAGCTATTACTCTGGATCAGCTCTGAAAGGAAATTCTCTAGACCTAAAACAAGGCAGAGAAGTTCATGCACTCGAAGAGGGTTCCTGAACAAGGGAAATGAGATCTATTTTTTATGCAAGATCAACACAAACAAGCACCGCAGCAGTTCTACGTGGTTCTCACGATCTAAACAGGGCATTGGAAGGACCTAGCGAGGGTTTGATGTCGGCCAGTGATGAACACCGGCGAACTCGACAAGGACCTAATGCAGATCTGAGAAAGGGAATGAAAGGAACTCACAGATGCGGACGAGCTGCGGAGGTTCGCCGTCGATCTTTGGTCAGAGTCAGGTTGATGCAGCGGCCTGAGTCGATGAAGACGGGAGGTTCGACGGTGGCGGCGGCAGAGCTCGGGAGGAGGCAAGAGGAGGAAGACGACTGGGGGAAAGACCTAGGTCGCCCTATTTATAAGGGAAGATTGACCGAGAGGGTGCGAAAGACGAGGAGATAACATTTATTATCCAGCGGCTCTGGCGCCTCGATTCTCGGGATGATCAGTAAAGACAAAGATCCGTTGAAGATATGACGGAATAAAAATAAGTTTTATTGAAGATGACGTCATGGTGATTTAACCCGGATCCAGATGATGACGTCACGGCGGGTCAAAATTCTTCGTGCAAGACAAGAGACTGCAGGACAGTTCATAAGGTATTTTAAGATTGACATGAACAGGTTCAAATCAATCTGGGGCCTAATGTTGGGGATATAACTATTTGTGTAAGCCGCCCAGGAGGGGCCGGGTTACGCAAAGAGGATTCACCAGAGAGAAGCCCAAGTCTAAAGTATGAAGATGGCGGTTCATCAAGAGCTTAAGGCCCACAGGCGACTTAAGGCCCATTGTAGTAAACTGCCACAGTAGTATACTTGTATCATAAGGTAGACTTAACTAGTCGCCGAGCCGGACATTGTGTATAAGCCGGCCGGGACTCTGTAAGCCGCAGGGCGTCAGCCCGTGTATATAAGGGGACGACCTGTGGGCGACTTAGGGCAAGAAACAACCCATCGAGAGCCAGGCATAGCATATCTCGCTCCCTGGTCATCGAAACATCAATACCAACCCAACTAGACGTAGGCCTTACCTTCACCGTAAGGGGCCGAACTAGTATAAAACCTCTCGTGTCCTTTGTCCCGATTAACCCCTTCAAGCTTCCTAGTTGTGATGGCTCCACAACTAAGTTCTTTCACGAGGAAATCTGACGTGACAATTCCACGACAATGGTGATTTATATCCTACTCATGCTTGCATTCATTGTTGGTTAATCTTAATGCATGTTCATGACTGTTGTCGCTCTCTAGTTGGTCGCTTCCCAGTCTCTTTCTAGCCTGCACTTGTACTAAGCGGGAATACTGCTTGTGCATCCACTTCCATAAACCCCAAAGTTATTCCATATGAGTCCACCATACCTTCCTATATGCGGTATTTACCTGCCGTTCCAAGTAAATTTGTATGTGCCAAACTCTAAACCTTCAAATGAAATTCTGATTTGTATGCTCGAATAGCTCATGTATCAACTAGGGTGTCTATATCTTCCATGCTAGGTGGGTTATTCTCACGATGAGTGGCTCCGCTCATCATTCATGAGAAAATGGCCCGTGCTCAAATCAAATCAAAATAATTGCAAACAAAACTCCCCCAGGATTGTTGTTAGTTGGATGGTACCCGTTGTTTCGGACCAGACGTGGAATGTGCTAGTTGGTGGTGGGGGAGTATAAACTTTACCACTCTGTGTGGGAACCGCCTATAATGTGTGTAGCATGGAAGATATCAAGATCTCTTGGTTGTTATGTTGACAATGAAAGTATGCCACTCAAAATCTTATTTATCTATGTTTCAAAACTCGAGCTCTCGCACCTCTCAAAATATTATGTTGAGTCATCATCCTCTTATTAAAATGCACCAGTTGGAGAGCACCACTGTTATTTGCATGCATTGCTATTAATTTACATTGATTATGACTGTGACTGGATCTCTTTTGCCATGAATTACAATGTCTAGTCAGTAATTAATCTTCATGGGTGCTCTGCATTTATGTTTTGCAGTCTTAGAAAGGGCTAGAGAGATACCATCTTGTTATATAATATTATGATTGTTTTGAGAAAGTGTTGTGATCCGAGATTTATTATTGTTGCTCGCTAGTTGATTATGCCATTGATATGAGTAAATGTGAGACCTAAATGTTATTGTGAATGTGGTTAGTTGCTAAAAACTTGAATGTTGGCTTTACATATTTGCAACAACAAGATCAAACAGAGTTTGTAAAAGTTTTTCTTTATCACTTTCAATTTGTCAACTGAATTGCTTGAGGACAAGCAAAAGTTTAAGCTTGGGGGAGTTGATACATCTCCAACGTATCTACTTTTCCAAACACTTTTGCCCTTGTTTTGGACTCTATCTTGCATGATTTGAATGGAACTATCCCGGACTGACGCTGTTTTCAGCAGAATTGTCATGGTGTTATTTTTTGCAGAAATAAAGGTTCTCAGAATGACCTGAAGCTCCACGAAGTCACGTTTTGGAATTAATAAAAATATTGGCGAAAGAATCAACAGAAGGGGACCCACACCCTGTCCACGAGGGTCCAGGGCACGCCACTGCCTTTTGGGTCCCCTAGACCTCCACTGAGCTCAACTCCAACTCTATATATTCACGTTCGGGGAGAAAAAAATCAGAGAAGGATTCGTCACGTTTTACGATACGGAACCGCCGCCAAGCCCTGTTCTTCCTCGGGAGGGCTGATCTGGAGTCCATTTGGGGCTCCGGAGAGGGGAATCCGTCGCCATCGTCATCATCAACCATCCTCCATCGCCAATTTCATGATGCTCACCGCTGTGCATGAGTAATCCCATCGTAGGCTTGCTGGACGGTTATGGGTTGGATGAGATTTACCATGTAATCGAGTTAGTTTTGTTAGGTTTTGATCCATAATATCCATTATGTTCTAAGATTGATGTTGCTATGACTTTTCCATGTTTAATGCTTGTCACTAGGGCCCGAGTGCCATGATTTCAGATCTGAACCTATTATGCTTTCATGAATATATGTGAGTTCTTGATCCTATCTTGCAAGTTATAGTCACCTACTACATGTTATGATCCGGCAAACCCTGGAGTGACAATAGTGGGGACACTTCCCGATGATGACCGTAGTTTGAGGAGTTCATGTATTCACTAAGTGCTAATGCTTTGGTCTGGTTCTCTATTAAAAGGAGGCCTTAATATCCCTTAGTTTCCAATAGGACCCTGCTGCCACGGGAGGGTAGGACAAAAGATGTCATGCAAGTTCTTTTTCATAAGCACGTATGACTATATTTGGAATACATGCCTACATTTCACTGATGAACTTGAGCTAGTTCTGTGTCACCCTATGTTATAACTGTTGCATGATGAATTACTTCTGACATAATTATCCATCATTGATCCATTGCCTACGAGCTTTTCACATATTGATCTTCTCTTAGTTACTTTTCCGTTGCCACTGTTACGATCGCCACAAAACTACTACTGTCACTTTTTCCACTGTTACCGTTACTTCCATACTACTTTGCTAATAAATACTTTGCTGCAGATATTATGTCTTTCAGGTGTGGTTGAATTGACAACTCAGCTGCTGTAACATCCCAATTTTCATTTTGGATGTTATACATAGATCATCATATGCATATCATATTTATTCTTGCATTTTGTTGTGATCCTATAAATCTTAAGCAACTCAAGGACCCAAGGAGAGAGTTGGAGGTTTCACAAAAATTCATATTTGAATTTATTTCAAATTTGAAGAAAGGATCAATTTGATTTTATTATTTTCTCTCCAATTATTTCCAATATTAAAAATAAATGAGAGAAGATAAAATGAATTCTTCAACCTAAGAGAAATATTGGAGAAAGAATTTTAAAATCAAATTATTATTTTATTGGTATTTTTATTTGCTACTTTATTCGAATTAGAAACATATTGCATTTTTGAATATTGCATCTTAGTTCAGAAAAATGTTCATCTTGTCCTAAATATTAGGTTTTGTCGGTGAAAATTGTTTGTGGAGTTTTTAGAATTTTTTATATTTGTTTAGGATTTTTATTCACGGTGAAATTATTTTTTTCTTAAAAAAGACTTCCAGGCCGACTGGGCCGCAGCCCAGCCGGCCCGCCGTGCGCCACCGCCGTTCTCCGAGCGGGAGGAGTCCCGCTCGTCGTCGCCGCCACCAGGGGAGTCCGACTCAGACTCCCAAGGTTCGCCCCCTCGCCCAAGCAGCCACCCTGGCCCCCTCTTTTATATACCCTGCTGCCACCGCCTCCTCTCCCCCAAGCCGAAGCACCGCCGCCGCCGATCCCGAGCGCCGCCGCACCGCATCTCGCCTCCGCCGCCGCGCCGCTGCACGCCGCCGCCCCGCGCTACTACTGCCGCTGCACCACCGCCGCAGCACCGCCGAAGCCCTCTCTGCCAGTTGCAGCTGACGCTGCTGCCGAGCCGCTACCATTGTCCGCCGCCATTGAACCGGAAAGAACCGATCGGTTCTTCGGTTTATTTCCGGTTTTTTTTACGGTTAAGTCTGTTCGATAGATTAGATCAGTTTTTTTAGGTTTACCTATTTAACGAACGTTCGTTTGTTCGTTCATTTTAACGGACGGTTTTTGCTGGATTGGTTCTGTTAGCGAACGTTCGCACCGTAGTTTTTCTTTTTAGTTTATTTTTGCCAGGGACTTATCCGCGAATAGTTTTCTCGCAATTTAGCCCCTGATCTTAAAACTAGCGTAACATTTTACTCGTTTATCCAAATTAGATGGAACCAGCGCCTAAATCTTCGTATCATTCTGTTCTTTCCAGGTAACCAACTTGAACATGATTTTGACACTGTAAAGTTTGAGTTTAGTTCAGATTAGTAAACGATCTTGTTTCATTCGTATTTTGAGTTCCGTTTCTCCGATTGAGTTGTTCCTTTTTGCAAATCGTAGCTAATCATTTGTACCTACTGTTAAGATCTAATTCACATGATAATAGTGTTGTTATGTTTTACTTTTGTTAGTCTAAGTCGTTTTCTTGTTTCGTGTTTGATTTGGATCTTTTCTCAGTTTTCTCGTTGTTTCGTTTGAGTGCTTGCTTATGTATGCTACTGTTTGTCTATAGCTTACCCGTAGTGCAAAGCTTGTTACTATGAATCTCTAGAGTTTGTAGATCGTCAGCAAAGCAAGTTACACTTTGATCATACACTTCTATACCCAGTTTTTACTATGCATTAGTGTTACCCCTCAAATATTTGCATGAGTAGGATTGGGAACATGTGGTTTGGTTGTAGTGCTTGATGTAGGAACCTAATACCTTTTGATCACCCCGGGAATATACATGATGCTTATTTATTGCTTAGCCATGCTCATAGATGGGGATTGGATTGTGATTCACTCATGGAAGTTTGGGAGTTATTTAATCATGGATAACATTAAGGTGGCAACTTTAATATACATCTGGGTGGATTGGTTGAGGCACCTGGGGAACCCAGTGTTGTCTATTTAAGGAAATCCCGGAGTACCCGTGTGATTTTTCCTTCGGTTCGCCACCCAGGCTCAAAGGGATCATTATGGGCTCCGGCATGGTAGAAACTTCCGTGTGCAGCCACAAGCCATTATGGGCTCCGGCATAGTTGAGTAAGTTGCGTGAGCTCTTCAAGAGGTGGACTAGCAGATGTAGGGGAAAGTAGGTGTACCGGTCCGCCTGGAGTAGATAGTAAGTGCTTCAGAAAGACTATGTCTCGATCATCCGATCATGGATGCGGTCGAGTCTTGTGGGGCAAAGTGCGCGAACCTCTGCAGAGTGTATAAACTAATCATGGTTAGCCATGTCCCCGGTTAGGGAAATCTTGAGTATCTGGTACTTGAATTATTGATTTGATCTCATCACTCTTTAATTAATTGAATTGGGTTAATGATGATACTTTTAATTGGGATTTGAGTTGGGGTTACCTTCTCAAATATTGGGCAACTTGGGAGTAGTTAAATAAAATTTATTCCTTTGTTTTAGGAAAAAACTAGCGTTATGCAAAATCATAAACTTACAGCCTCCACCAGCAAAATATTGCATGTAGATATAGTTCTTGCATTTCATTGCTTATAGTGCAACTCTGCCAGCATATTCAGTATGCTGACCTACACGGCTGCAATGTCTCATGTTGTAGACTACTCAGACGACGAATAAGGTGCGATAGGTTGTTGTTTTGCACTCACCAATGCCGTTGGATGGACTCATTTACCATTTGAAGCTTCCGCGGTTATTTAGTTTAGATGGCCTTTAGCCATGATATTTTTGTGTAATCATACTCTTTATGAGGACTCGATGTAATAAGTGTGTGATTGAACTCTACTATAATTCCTCGAGTACTGTGCGTGTCAGCATTACTGATCCAGGGATGACACTAATGCACAGAGACTTCGGTCCATTCGGATCATGGTCGCTACAAGATGGTATCAGAGCACACGCTGACTATAGACGCGACCACTAGAATAAGCCACATGATTTCTCTTCTCTGCTCATTTCTAATTCCCCTCTATTTCCACTCTATAGATGGCGGATCCCAGGAACAAGTTAACTTAGCTGGATGATGACACCCCTTTTGGACGACACTTGAAGGAAGTGAAAGTGCAACTATCCCTAGGTGGTTTTGGTAATTCATAACAACATATAGCTCATTGAGCTAATGCTATTCCAAGACAAATATTTCAGGAAAGCTCAATGAATGGCAAAGCATGGATGATGAAAGTGGATCCCTCAAAATATCAAGGACAAAGGATTGGCTCAAGCTCAAAAGCTCAAGACTCTACATTTTATATTTCAGTGATCCAAGATCACATTGAGTCCATAGGAAAAGCCAATACTATCAAGGAGGGATGAGGTGTTGCTTAATGAGCCTCTTGCTTCATGTTCTTAGTGATATGCTCCAAATACCCTCAACTACTTTCCCACATCCACATATAACCTAAACCTAAAGTCAAAATCGGTCACACCGATTCTTTCTATCCGGCGCCACCGAGTTCAAATGTCATAGCCACTACCACAAACCCTAGGCAAATCAGTCTCACTGATAGGGATCTCAGTCTCACCGAGATGGGATTGTAATCTCTCTGTTTCCCTTTGTAACATTTCGGTCTAACCGGAGTGAGCATTCGGTCCCACCAAGATTGCAATGTAAACTCTCTATTTCCCTTTTGTAACATTTCGGTCTCACCGAAAAGAGCAAATCGGTCCCACCGAGTTTACCCGACCAACTCTCTGTTTAGCCAATTACCAAAATCGGTCTCACCGAGTTTGTGTAATTGGTCTCACCGAGATTACGTTATGCCCTAACCCTCACCATATCGGTCCTACCGAGTTGCATTTCGGTCCCACCGAAAATCCTAACGGTCACTAGGTTTACTAAATCGGTCTGACCGAGTTTGTTGATTCGGTCCCACCGAGATTGGTAAATTGTGTGTAATGGTTAGATTTTGTGTGGAGGCTATATATACCCCTTCACCTCCTCTTCATTCATGGAGAGAGCCATCAGAACAAACCTACACTTCCAACTTACCAGTTCTAAGAGAGAACCACCTACTCATGTGTTGAGGCCAAGATATTCCTTTCCTACCATATGAATCTTGATCTCTAGCCTTCCCCAAGTTACTTTCCACTCAAATCTTCTTTCCACCACATCCAAATCCTATGAGAGAGATTTGAGTGTTGGGGAGACTATCATTTGAAGCACAAGAGCAAGGAGTTCATCATCAATGCACCATTTGTTACTTCTTGGAGAGTGGTGTCTCCTAGATTGGCTAGGTGTCACTTGGGAGCCTCCGACAAGATTGTGGAGTTGAACCAAGGAGTTTGTAAGGGCAAGGAGATCGCCTACTTCGTGAAGATCTACCGCTAGTGAGGCAAGTCCTTCGTGGGCGACGACCATGGTGGTATAGACAATGTTTCTTCTTCATGGACCCTTCTTGGGTGGAGCCCTCTGTGGACTCGCGCAACCGTTACCCTTCGTGGGTTGAAGTCTCCATCAACGTGGATGTATGATAGCACCACCTATCGGAACCACGCCAAAAACATCCGTGTCTCCAACTGCGTTTGAATCCTCCAAACCCTACCCTTTACTTTCTTGCAAGTTGCATGCTTTAATTTCCGCTGCCTATATACTCTTTGCATGCTTGCTTGATTTGTGTGATGATTGCTTGACTTGTCCAAAGATTGCTAAAATCTGCCAAACTCTAAAATTGGGAAAAGGTTAAGTTTTTAATTGGTCAAGTAGTCTAATCACCCCCCTCTAGACATACTTCAAGGTCCTACAAGTGGTATCAGAGCCTTGGTCTCCATTTGCTTTGATTTCCATAGCTTTTGGCGGTCATAGCCTTGGTTTCACAACCTAGGAGAGTATGGCGTCTAGTGAGGGAAATTATCACCGTAGAGGTCCTTACTTTGATGGAACTAATTTTGCTAGTTGGAAGCATAAGATGAAAATGCGTATTCTTGGACATAACCCCGCCGTTTGGGCTATTATTTGTATTGGCTTGCAAGGTGAATTCTTTGATGGGAGAGAGCCGAACCGTGAAGCTAATGCGGAAGAATTGAAGATGCTTCAATATAACGCTCAAGCTTGTGATATCATCTTCAACGGATTGTGCCCCAAAGAATTCAACAAAATCAGCCGTCTTGAGAATGCAAAGGAAAGTTGGGACACTTTGGTTGATATGCATGAAGGTACCGACTCCGTCAAGGAATCCACGTTGGATGTGCTCCAAAGTCAGCTTGACAAGTTCAAAATGAAGGATGGTGAAGGTGTCGCTGAAATGTACTCTAGGCTTGCTCTTATCACAAATGAGATTGCCGGCTTAGGGAGTGAAGAGATGACCGACAGATTCATCATCAAGAAGATCCTAAGAGCATTGGATGGAAAATATGATACCGTGTGCACATTAATTCAAATGATGCCCAATTACAAGAATCTCAAGCCAACGGAGGTGATTGGCAGAATTGTTGCTCATGAGATGTCACTCAATGATAAGGAGGAACTTCACAACAAGTCAAGTGGTGCTTACAAAGCCTCATGTGAAGCCCCCACATCATCAAGTGAGAAACAAACCTTCAATGAAGAATTGAGCTTAATGGTGAAGAATTTCAACAAATTCTACAAGAGTAGAAGCAAAGAAAGAAGCTCTAAGTCAAGGTCCTACAATGACAAGAGATCTTCCAGTCGAGAGTGCAATTGCTACAATTGTGGTAGACCCGGACACTATTCCAATGAGTGTACGGCAACCTACAAAAGAAGAGAAGATTCTCCAAAGAGAAGAAGTAGAAGAGAAGAATCACCGCTAAGAGAGAGAAGGAGTAGAGATGATCGTTATGAACGAAGACCCTCACGGAGAAGCAAAGATTCGGAAAGCGAGGACAAGTCATCAAAGAGCTACACAAAACGAAGACATCAAGCTCATGTTGGTGAATGGGTATCCGGTTCCGACTCTGAACATCACTCCGAGAGAAGCTATCACTCCGACTCTGAACATACTCAAGATGAAGGTGTTGCCGGTCTAGCACTTGGGTCAACCAACTCCTATGACATATTTGACTCACCAAATGAAGGAATTGGAAGACGCTTCATGGCTAAAGGCCCTAAGGTAACTCATCTCGAGTATGTTGATTTCAATAGTGATGAAGATGACTTGCTAGGTGATGATGATTTACTTGTTGACAACTCTAGTGATGAATACTATGATGAAATGTCAATTAATCATGCTAAACAAGATAAAACGAATGAAAATGATAAGGAGAAGATTGAGCTTCTAACTAAAGAACTAAACACTCTTAAGTTAGCTCATGAAACTATCTTCGAAAATCATCGAGAACTTTTAAGGGCTCATGAGAAGTTACGCTTTGAAAAGCTCAATCTTGAGCAAGAGCATCAGTTCTTAAAGGCAATCAATGATGATCTTCGCAAGAAAAGTTCTTCCTATATTGCCAAGCGTTTACTCTTATCTACTTGCATGCCTCAAGTCAAGTCTAGTAACAAGAATAAGAAATATTCTTCCTCTAGTAGTAACAATGATTATGCTAAATCCAATATTGTTGCTTCTAGTAATTATCTTGATTCCACTAATGATACTCTTAGCCAAGTTACACTTGAGCAAGAAAATAGCTTATTGAAGGGAATTATAGAGAAAGGTGTATACAAGAGCCTTGCCGGGAGTAAGCAATTCGAGGAAATTGTACGCAAGCAAGGAAGGCACCGGAAGAATCAAGGTGTTGGTTTTGAACGAAAGTTCAATGCCAATGGAGTTGAGTGGGAAGAAGATCAATACCCCAAGACGAAGTTTGTTCCTCAACAAGAGAAGTATGATCCTACTTCCTTCAAGGGGACACAAGCACAAGATGATCTTCCGCCACAAGACCACAAGAACAAAGGCAACGACAAGATTGAAGAGGAGATTGATACATTTGAAGAAGCACCTATGGCCTTGGTCAAGTGGGTTCCCAAGACTACGTCAAGTTCTACTTCATCAAGCACAACTACTACACCAAGGATTCCCATCAAGATTATGTGGATTCCGAAGAAGAAGAACTAGAGAGTTCCTGAGGGTGACTCCGCCAACATTCTTCACTCATACCATTATGGCAAGGACAAGTGCAATCAACTTCCACATCTTGCACTAGTTCAAGGAGTCACAAACCCTCATGTTGGTAAGGCAAGGGACAAGGTAACCTAATGTTTTCATGGACATCATATTATGTGTGCATCACTCTATGTCTATGGATATTCTTGTTTGTTCCTTGTGGGACTAACCCGTGTAGGTATTGAAAGTGCAACTCACTCCAAAGGATTCTCCAAAAGATCTACATCAATATTGAGCATCCACATCTTCAACACCTACATGAAGTCATCATCGACAAAACCCAAGGTTAGTCATCCCTCTAAGGGGGGATCTCACATCTAGGGGGAGCTTAACTCTAAAGAATTGAGTCAAAGCAACTCTAATGATGTGAACACATCAATGCATTATGTAAAAGTGGTAACCCCACTTGAGCTTAAACGATGAGTATGACCTATGATCAAATGTTCTCATTTGACTCCTAAGTCAATATACTCATATATAGATGACCTAGTCATCGCCAATTGTTTGATAGATGCTAGAATTGGTTGTGCATGCTTTGCCACATATTTCATTTGTCATTTTATTTTGTGAGCATGTTGGTTGCATATTTTACTCATTCAAGGACATCCACTTGTTGTTTTGATTGATTGGCTTCTTTTTCTTTGGCCAAGTGGATGGACAAGAATGCCTAAGAACCTTCTCTAGCTACTATGCTTTTCTCGTCTCAAACTCTATTCATGCTACATCACAAAATTTGATCAAGTCAGATTCGAACCACTCTGTGTGAGGAGCACTTGGAGTCCCCGATTCGTCATAGACTTAAACTTCCAAAACTTCTTTGTGATTTTCGGTCTGACCGATTCCTACATTTCGGTCCTACCGAGATCACTAAGTCGATCAAGATTTTCAATCTCGGTGCAACCGATTTCTACTTTTCGGTCACACCGAGTTGCTATAACTGTTAACAGTTATGCATCTCGGTGCCACCGAGTTGTTCCACTCGGTCACACCGATAGTGTCGGGCTATATATACTCACGGGAATTTTTTTGAAAACTTTCTCCGAAACTCCTCGCCTGCGGATAGCTCGCTCTGCCTACTAGGTCTACGGATCATCGACTTCGTCGCCAGCCGTCTCCTGTCGCTGGTCTCCGCCGCTGTCAACGGATTTCTTCTCCGCCGTTGCCGCCGTAGCGAGTTCACCACCGAACTAGGGTATGAACTCGATCACAGTGCTATCCTCATCTAATTCTCAGCACATTGTGTTCGTAATGCATCTTGCCACGATTGAGATACTCCTATCCAGTCAATGTGATCCTTAGAATAGATGGGATTCAAAAATTTAGGGTTAGGTTTCCGCCGAAACCATCTCAGACCCACCGAGTTGAAAAACTCGGTCCCACCGATCTAGCTAACGCCATTGCACTAGTAAGTCTCAGTCTGACCGAGAATTACAAATCGGTGTGAACGATTTTAGAACTTTGTTAAACCCTAGCAGTCTCTGTGCCACCGAACTGTGACTCGGTCTGACCGAGTTCACTACTTTAGGTTCCAAAACTGCTTCGGTATCACCGAGTTTGAAAATCGGTAGATCCAAAATGCTTTTTGTGGAAACTAAAACTAAGTTTTTTGAATCATTCTTTTGCAAAAATCTCTGCATTTTGTGATTCTCATCCACTCTATCTCCTGTATAACTATTCACAGGGTCAGCAGTCAGTAATTTGTAGCATGTCAGACCAAAGTGATAGTCAGAACAAGTCAGCAGAGCAGATTCACATGAGTGAGGGCACTAGTCCCTCTAGTAGCTCAGATGAAGGGAGCAGAAGCACTCCAAGCAATTTTCCTAAAGCAGCCACAAGAGCTAGAAGGAAGAGAACCTCAGATTCTGAGGATGAGGATTATGTTGCTGTTGAAGATGAGGCTACTTCCAAGAAGGTAGTGCTCAAGAAGGTGCTCGGCTCAATTGCAGTAAAGCCAGGCATGAAGATCAAAAGGCCAGCAGGAAGACAACCAATGTCCAAAGCCCGAGGATCAACTCAAGTACGTGAAAAGCCTGATCCCAAAGAGCCAGCTGCAGAAGGAAAGAAAAGGAAGGAAAGGGTCAAGAAGACCATGGCCAGAGTTGTTGGGCAACCTTCCATGATGGAAGAAGGAGAAGAGGTTGCTGAACCAGCACCCATGGCACAAAAGCTGATGGGTGATGCTATAAAGTCAGGGGCTGTAACATCAAAGCCCAAAGAAGCACCCAAAGCTGCCTCCAAGACCAAGATTGCACCAAAGAGAAATACCAGGAGTATACCAACAGCTGAGAAGAACAAGGCCCCAATGCCTGAGGTTGCTGCTGAGGAAGATGAAGAAGGGCAGATCTTAAGGAATCTCAAACCCAAGATCCCAGACCACAATGATGCTCATCCTGTGGCTGAGAACATGAAGATCAGGAGAGACTCAGGGTTGAGGCTATGGAGAGAGTCAGATCCATATGCCACCAGGAGAAGGACTGCTGTAGATTACAGGTTCCACACCAAGGAGTAGCAGGACTTCTATGAGACAATCTTGTTGGACAAGAAGCCCATAGTGTGTGATATGAGGTGGGTCGACTGGACCTACATGAAGGAAAATGAGGAACACTATCCTGGAGTGCAAGACAGTTTCATTGCTTGTGGAGTTGTAGATTTTGTTGGGAAGAAGCTCACCAACTGGAAAGATGAACTCATCATGCAATTCTACTCCACAGCACACTTCTATCCAGACGGCAAGATAGTATGGATGTCTGAAGGAACGAGATACCTGTGAACCATTGAGGAATGGGCAAGTCTGATAAATGCCCCAAAGGAGAGTGAAGATGACTTGGACATTTATGCCAAGAAGAAAATGGATCATAACTCAATGTCACATATGTACAAGGAGATCCCTGATGAAGCACTTGAGATTTTCAAGTTAGGATCAGTTCATTTTCTTCTGTCTGGGCTGCCTACGATCAACCAGATCCTAAGGCACACTCTTTTGCCCAAATCAGGTGATCACAACATGATTCGAGGGCATGCAATAAACTTGCTACATGTGTTTGATGTGCCCTAGAAATTCAAGGTCATGAGCCTTATGGTTGAAACTATCAAGAGGACCGCAACAGATCAGAAGAGAAGTTGTGGATATGCTCCACAGATTCAGGAGTTGATTAACTCAAAGATGGGCACAGGAAAATATCAATTGGATAAAGAACATTTTGCTCTCTATCCAGACTTTGAGGACAATCAAGTTGTCATGAATGGGGATGAACCATCATCAGTGCAAGCTCAAGCAAAGAAGGAGAAAGCAAGGAAAGAGAAGGCTGCCAAGATGCCAACTCGAGAGGAGGCATCTGAGTATTTCTTGAAGAACAAGCAGGAGCAGCATGGTTACTTGATAGCATCAACACTAAGGATTGAGAAGGGGTTGACCACCCTAACTCAAAACCAGGAGAGCCTGGAAAGGATCATGGAACAAAAATTCTATGATCTTGATGTCAAAGCAACTGAGATTCAGTCTGTTGTGGAACAGCTTCAGGATGACATGCAGGAGAGGAAGGGCAAGACAACCACTAATGCATTTGCCAGAGTGCCTAGAGCTCAGAGGTCAGCTGCAGTGCCTGTGACAGACACAAGAGCCACATCATCTGCACCAGCTACAGCTCCTACAGCTCAAGTGCAACCAGCTCCAGCACCAACTCCTCCAGCTCCATCTACATCGCCTGAAGCCTTCATTCTTGGAGTCATCCGTACACCACCACCACCTGAAGACCAAGCCTGAGAGACGATCTAGCACTATGCATTTTCTATGAACTTTTTGGCAACTTGTTGCCAAAGGGAGAGAAAAATGTATAGATCATAGGCTTCGAGAGAGAGATTTGCGATTTTTTGTTCTCTCTTGTCTTCTTGGTTAAACTTGTTTGATTGCTTGAGATACTATGCAATTACCTGTGAGACATTGATGATCATGTGTTTGATCATAAGCTACACTTATGCATGTTTGATGATATTATCTTACCTATCCCTATATGATCATTCACTTTGCTTGGTGATGAGTGCATGTATTCAATCTTTATTATTTTGAGCACTCCACCAAGATGTATGTGACATGGAAGAGTAACCCATGAGCCTAATTCCTTGTGCATTTGCAGTCCAAAGCAAATCTTAAAATATGCACAAATTTAGGGGGAGCTCTTGCTTATCACATACTTCTCAAAGTGACGATGTTTTTCAATCTTATTATCATTTGTCGAAGCTTTGATCTATATATTTTCATCAATTACGAAAAAGGGGAGATTGAAAGTGCAACTATCCCTAGGTGGTTTTGGTAATTCATAACAACATATAGCTCATTGAGCTAATGCTATTCCAAGACAAATATTTCAGGAAAGCTCAATGAATGGAATGGCATGGATGATGAAAGTGGATCCCTCAAAATATCAAGGACAAAGGATTGGCTCAAGCTCAAAAGCTCAAGACTCTACATTTTATATTTCAGTGATCCAAGATCACATTGAGTCCATAGGAAAAGCCAATACTATCAAGGAGGGATGACGTGTTGCTTAATGAGCCTCTTGCTTCATGTGCTTAGTGATATGCTCCAAATACCCTCAACTACTTTCCCACATCCACATATGACCTAAAACTAAAATCAAAATCATTCACACTGATTCTCTCTATCCGGCGCCACCGAGTTCAAATGTCATAGCCACTGCCACAAACCCTAGGAAAATTGGTCTCACCGATAGGGATCTCGGTCTCACCCAGATGGGATCGTAATCTCTCTGTTTCCCTTCGTAACATTTTGGTCTAACCGGAGTGAGCGATCGGTCCCACCGAGATTGCAATGTAAACTCTCTGTTTCCCTTTTGTAACATGTCAGTCTCACCGAAAAGAGCAAATCGGTCCCACCGAGTTTACCTGACCAACTCTCTGGTTAGCTAATTACCAAAATCGGTCTCACTGAGTTTGTGTAATCGGTCTCACCGAGATTACGTTATTCCCTAACCCTAACCATATCGGTCCAACCGAGTTGCATTTCGGTCCCACCGAAAATCCTAACGGTCACTAGGTTTACTAAATCGGTCTGACCGAGTTTGTTGATTCGGTCCCACTAAGATTGGTAAATTGTGTGTAACGGTTAGATTTTGTGTGGAGGCTATATATACCCCTCCACCTCCTCTTCATTCGTGGAGAGAGCCATCAGAACAAACCTACACTTCCAACTTACCAGTTCTGAGAGGGAACCACCTACTCATGTGTTGAGGCCAAGATATTCCATTCCTACCATATGAATCTTGATCTCTAGCCTTCCCCAAGTTGCTTTCCACTCAAATCTTCTTTCCACCAGACCCAAATCCTATGAGAGAGAGTTGAGTGTTGGGGAGACTATCATTTGAAGCACAAGAGCAAGGAGTTCATCATCAACACACCATTTGTTACTTCTTGGAGAGTGGTGTCTCCTAGATTGGCTAGGTGTCACTTGGGAGCCTCCGACAAGATTGTGGAGTTGAACCAAGGAGTTTTTAAGGGCAAGGAGATCGCCTACTTCGTGAAGATCTACCACTAGTGAGGCAAGTCCTTCGTGGGCAACGGCCATGGTGGGATAGTGTAGGTGTCTAGAGGGGGGGGTGATTAGACACTAAGTACCAAAGTTGCAGTTTTTAAGTTTCTTTAAAGTTTGAGTGGAGTTTAGGCACAAGTTTAACATTCACAACATATAGCAAGCAAGCATGCAAAGAGTATATGAGCAGCGGAAAATAATGCATGCAACTTGCAAGAATGTAAAGGGAAGGGATTGGAGGATTCAAACGCAATTGGAGACACGGATGTTTTTGGTGTGGTTCCGATAGGTGGTGCTATCGTACATCCACGTTGATGGAGACTTCAACCCACGAAGGGTAACGATTGCGCGAGTCCACGGAGGGCTCCACCCATGAAGGGTCCACGAAGAAGCAATCTTTTCTATCCCACCATGGCCGTCGCCCACGAAGGACTTGCCTCACTAGCGGTAGATCTTCACGAAGTAGGCGATCTCCTTGCCCTTACAAAATCCTTGGTTCAACCCCACAATCTTGTCGGAGGCTCCCAAGTGACATCTAGCCAATCTAGGAGACACCACTCTCCAAGAAGTAACAAATGGTGCGTTGATGATGAACTCCTTGCTCTTGTGCTTCAAATGATAGTCTCCCCAACACTCAACTCTCTCTCATAGGATTTGGATCTGGTAGAAAGAAGATTTGAGTGGAAAGCAACTTGGGGAAGGCTAGAGATCAAGATTCATATGGTAGGAATGGAATATCTTGGCCTCAACACATGAGTAGGTAGTTCTCTCTCAGAAATAGGATGGTGGAAATGTAGGTTCAGTCTGATGGCTCTCTCCATGAATGAAGAGGAGGTGGAGGGGTATATATAGCCTCCACCCAAAATCTAACCATTACGCACAATCTACCAAACTCGGTGGGACCGAATCATTAAACTCGGTCAGACCGATTTAGCAAATAATGTGACCGTTAGGTTTTTCGGTGGGACCGGAATGCAACTCGGTGGGACCGATTCGGTTAGGGTTAGGGCATAACGTAATCTCGGTAAGACCGATTACACAAACTCGGTGGGACCGATTTTGGTAATAAGCTTTCCAAAGAGTTGGTCAGACAAACTCGGTTTGACCGATTATCAAACTCGATGGGACCGATTTTGATAATAAGGTAACCAGAGAGTTTGCATTGTAATCTCGGTAGTACCGATTTCTCAAACTCGGTGAGACCGATTTTGATAATGGACATACACAGAGAGATTACAAACCCATCTCGGTGAGACCGAGACCCCTATCGGTGAGACCGATTTGCCTAGGGTTTGTGGAAGTGGCTAAGACATCCAAACTCGGTGGCGCCGGATAGAAAGAATCAGTGGGGCCGAGTTTGACTTTAGGTTTAGGACATATGTGTAGAAGTGGGAAAGTAGTTGAGGGTATTTGGAGCATATCACTAAGCACTTTGAAGCTAGAGGCTCATTAAGCAACACCTCATTCCTTCTTGATAGTATTGGCTTTTCCTATAGACTCAATGTGATCTTGGATCACTAAAATGTAAAATGAAGAGTCTTGATCTTGAAGCTTGAGCCAATCCTTTGTCCTTAGCATCTTGAAGGAGTTCCCACATCCTTTAGTCCATGCCACTCCATTGTTGAACTTATCTGAAACATACTAGATAAAAGTGTTAGTCCAACAAGAGATATGTTGTCATTAATTACCAAAACCACCTAGGGAGCACTTGTGCTTTCAATCTCCCCCTTTTTGGTAATTGATGGCAACATACATCAAAGCTTTAGATAAAGATATAAAGAATAGCAAGTAAAGCTTTGGAAAGACATGTAACAAGCATAGGATCCCCCTACATGTATGCAATCATGTGAATATGAAATATAGAAGCATGTGATAGCATGACCATGATAGAGCAGGCAATGTGTTACATGTATCTTGGCTATATGCATCAGAGCAAAAAGTATTAAAGAGAATACCTTCATGCCCATGAGTCCTTCTTGCAAACAGTATGTACATCAGCAAGAATTCCTCATACACATGATTGTGATGCATATACTTACCTTGTGGTCTTGAGTTGGCTTAGGATGGAATGAACCTGTGAAAACAAGGTTAGATAACACAGATGCATCTACTAGCCAGAGCAAACAGAAGAAACCACAAGAATACCAAGACTGGGATGACATGTAGAGAGTGAATACTGAGTACCACATTGGATTAGACATGTCCCCAAGAGTAAAGATATGCAATGAATTTAAATGATCTCTTTCCCTTAGATGTCTTGCTCCCCATGAATCTAACATGGGATACTGGGAGAAGATAGGGAACAGAAAATCAGAGCTAAAGGAAAACAGAGCTGAAAGATATGAATGATGATCAGAGCTAAAGTTCAGAGCTAATGTATGCTTAATGCAAAATGAGCACAACAGATCATATGAATGTCTCTCCCCTCAAGAAGACATGTGGACATCTCTCCTCTTGAACACCCAGCATCTGGGATCCTTGAGAAATACTTTCTACTTAAGTATCCTCTCCCCCTGGAGATCCCTCTCGTCTTTTGAGGGTCTCTTCCCCTAGAAGGTCTCTCTCTCCCTTAATAAGAAAGGTGATAAGTTTTGATGCTCTTTCTCTATCTCCAAATGATAAGCTTTGATGTTCTTTCTCTCCCCCTTTGACATCAATTTCCAAGAAGGGTCTTCTGGAGTCTGTCGAATGGGTTTGGTCCTTGAGACACAGAACAAAGCAATGATGAAAATGTGATGCTTGTAGAGGACAAGATTCATTGAGTGGAGCTAGATCAAAAGAAACACAGAATATGTGGCAAAGAGTTTTTCCTGTTATGAAATCGGTGGCACCGAGTGGTATGCTTCGGTCGTACCGAAAAGATTCGGTTGGACCGAAAATAACAAATCGGTGTAACCGAGTTCATCACAGAGAAAACACTTGTCACCTCAGCTCACTAGACTAGTAAGATCTCACAAAGATTTGCAAGGAATTAACTAAAATATATGCAAGGAATTAGATGCAGAAAATGCAGAGAAAACAGAAAGAAATCTAGATGAAGTTTTTTTTGAAAGGGGAAACACATATGCATGAGATAAATGCAAAAACTCAGAAAAGAACACAGGAGAACTTCATCTAGAGATGGTCGGCGACAAAGTCACCTATGTTAGAGTATATTGACTTAGGAGTCAAGTGAGATCATTTTATCATAGGCCATACTCATCGTTTAAGCTCAAAATGGGGTTGCCATTTTTTGTTTAAGCATCTTGAGGTATTCACATCTTGTCGAGTTGCTTTAACTCATGACTCGGAGTAAAGCTTCTCTAAGATGGAATAACATACCTTGGTTGGTGGTGTTGTCCATGTAGTTGAACTTGCGTGGGTTGCTCAAGGTTGATGTAGCTCATCAAGAATTTGGAGCACCACTTGGAATTTGAGTCCATCTACCTACATGGGTTAGTTCTTGCAAGGAAGAGCACTTGTATATCCAAAAATGACAATCATGAAACTCAACATAGAATTTTTCAAAGGATATGTTTGAATGGTTTCGTGCTTCCTTGTCTTCAACCACCTTGTGTAGAGACTTGGTGATGTAGAGATTGCTCAAGATATGAGTAGGTTTCAACCTCATGAAATTTGATTCAACCAAGTACCTACATGGGTTAGATAACATGCAAGATACAAATATATCCAAGACATAAATTTTTCATCATAAGAGAAATATCAAGGATTAGTCATAAGCTCATGTCTTGCATGTATCCAATGGAGTTTCTACTCCAGGTTTGAAGCATCAATGATGTTCAATTCTCCTCTTAACCTGCAAAACACTTTCTCATCAAGAGGTTTAGTGAATATATCCGCTAATTTCTTTTCGGTGCGAACATGCTTAAGATCAATGTCACCCTTAGCAACATGATCTCGAATGAAATGATGATGAACTTCAATATGCTTAGTTCGAGAATGTTGCACATGATTATGACCAATTTTGATAGCACTTTCATTATCACAAAGCAATGGAACATGTCTCACATATATCCCATAATCTTTAAGAGTTTGGGTCATCCAAAGTAATTGAGCACAACATGAACCAGCGGCAATATATTCAGCTTCGGCGATGGATAAGGATACCGAGTTTTGTTTCTTGGAGGACCAAGACACAAGAGATCTACCAAGAAATTGACAAGTACCCGAAGTGGACTTTCTATCAACCTTGTCTCCGGCATAGTCCGAGTCGGAATAGCCAACAAGATCAAAAGAGGCCCTCTTAGGATACCAAATGCCAAAATTTGGTGTATGGATTAAGTATCTCACTATCCTTTTCACGGCCTTAAGATGACATTCTTTAGGAGCAGCTTGATATCGTGCACACATGCACACACTCAGCATAATATCGGGACGTGATGCACATAGATATAACAATGAACCAATCATAGAGCGATAAACCTTTTGATCAACCGGTTCATCATCTTTGATTAAGTCAAGATGTCCACTAGTAGGCATGGGTGTAGTCATACCTTTGCATTCTTGCATATTGAACTTCTTGAATAAGTCCTTGGTGTACTTTGTTTGTGAGACAAAAGTACCTTCCTTAGTTTGCTTGATTTGCAAACCAAGAAAGAATTTGAGTTCACTCATCATAGACATCTCAAACTTCTCTGACATTAGCTTCCCAAACTTTTCACTAAAATGAGGGTTAGTTGAACCAAATATAATATCATCAACATAAATTTGGCACATAAAGAGTTCACCATTAACCCTTTTAGTAAAAAGAGTAGAATCAATTTTCCCAATTTCAAAGCCTTTTTCAATAAGGAACTTGGTCAAGCATTTATACCATGCTCTAGGAGCTTGTTTAAGTCTATAAAGAGGTTTGTGAAGTTTGTAAACATGATTGGGTTTCTTAGGATTGACAAAGCCGGGAGGTTGTTTAACATAAACTTCCTCCTCTATTTCACCATTTAGAAAAGCACTTTTAATGTCCATTTGGTACAAGGTGATATCATGGTGATTAGCATAGGCAAGTAAGATGCGAATGGACTCAAGTCTAGTAACGGGGCGTAAGTCTCACCATACTCCATACCTTCGACTTGTGTGTAGCCTTGAGTGACGAGATGTGCTTTGTTGCGAACTACTTGTCCATATTCATCTTGCTTGTTGCGAAACACCCATTTGGTACCGATGATGTTGTGGTTGTTGTCGGGCTTCTCAACCAATGTGCAAACTTGGTTCCTCTCAAAGTTGTGTAGCACTTCATGCATAGCATTTATCCAATCCGGATCTTCCAATGCTTCTTCGACCTTCATAGGTTCAATGCTAGAGATGAAAGAATAGTTTTCACAAAAGTTAGCTAAACGAGTTTTAGAGCGAGTGATTCTCCCGGTTTGAATATCATTGTAGATTTGCTCTACGGGATGGTCTTTAGCAATTCTTGCTCGAACTCGTGAAAGCTTTTGCTTGGGTCTTCGTTGAACATTTTCTTCATCATGTTCTTCTTCTTGGCCTTCTTCATTGTTGTCGTTGTCGTTCTCTTGTCGTGGTGGAGATGGAGGTTGTTGACGTTCATCTTGATGCTCTTCCTAGTTTTCTTCATCTTGGTGTGTCCCACTTGTGGATGCTTCCGTATCAACTCTTGGTTCACCTTGTCGTGAAGTAGAAGCTTCCACTTGGACGGACGAGGTACTCTCCTTCACCTCCATTGGACGGACCTTGCCAATAGACAAGTCTTGGATTGCTTCCGAAGGATCTTTGTCTCCTACATCAATTGGCAATTGCTCTACTTGCAAGCCGTTAGATTCATCAAACTTCACATCTACCGTCTCTTCAACCTTTCAGGTGAAATTGTTGTAGACACGGTAAGTGTGAGAGTTTGATCCATAACCTAGTAGGAATCCTTCATGAGACTTAGGAGCAAATTTAGAACGATGATGCTTATCAAGAATGTAGCACTTTGAGCCAAATACTCGAAAGTATCCAACTTGGGGTTTGTTACCGGTGAGTAGCTCGTATGCCGTCTTTCCGAGTAGCTTGTGAAGATACAAGCGATTTGTTGCATGACAAGCTGTCTCAACCGCTTCTGCCCAAAAGTGCTTCAGCGTCTTGTACTCATCAAGCATTGTTCTCGCCATTTTGATGAGCGTCCGGTTCTTCCTCTCAACAACCTCATTTTGTTAAGGTGTGTACATAGCCGAGAACTCGTGTGAAATCCCTTCTTCGTCAAGAAAGGTGTCCACATTTGCGATCTTGAACTCTGTTCCGTTGTCGCTGTGAACCTTCTCGATCTTCACTTCAAATTGGTTTTGGGCCTTCCTGGCGAAGTTTTTGAAGATCTTTTGGACCTGCGATTTATCATCGAGAAAGAACACCCACGTAAATCTGGAAAAATCATCAACTATAACTAGACCAAAAGAATTACCACCGAGGCTTTTATAGGTGTTGGGACCAAAGAGATCCATGTGAAGTAGCTCAAGAGGCCTCTTCGTGGTCATGATGTTCTTCACGAGATGCCTTCCTCCAACCTGTTTACCTGCTTGACAAGCACTGCAAAGTCTATCCTTATCAAATATGACATCATTAACTCCAAGGATATGATTCCCCTTAATAAGCTTGTCAAGGTTTCGCATACCAACATGACCTAATCGTCTATGCCATAACCAGCCTTTTGAGGATTTAGCAATGAAGCAAGTTTTAGGTTGAGCCTTTTTTGTGAAATCAACAATGTATAGATCACCTCTACGCACACCAATAAAGACCATTTTATGATTATCTCGATGAAACACTTGGCAATCTACTTTAGTAAATAGAACATTTAAACCGAAATCAGCAAGTCTAGATAATGAAAGTAAGTTGTAACCAAGAGATTCAACGAGCAAAACATTTTGTATAGAGCTATCATGTGATATGGCCACCTTACCGAGGCCAACCACCTTACCCTTTGAGTTGTCACCGAAAGTGACATACTTTCGAGGACTATCATTACCAGCAAGCTCACGAAACATGTCTTTATCTCCGGTCATGTGATCAGTACATCCACTATCAAGAACCCATTCCATTCCTCCTGACATATATCCCCGAAGATTTGCCATAAGACCAAAATGTCTCATTGCATCATCAAGATCGAAGTCACTATCATCATCCTGATCATAGTATCCATGTTCAACATCGTCATGTGGTGGATCAAATCCTAGAGAGGGTGATTCATTAGAATGAGTTTGACAGTAATCTTGTCTATGAATACTTATAGCTTCGGAAATAATGTCACTAATAATACCAACATTTCCTTTGGCACGCATAAGGTTTGTAAGCTCAAATAGACAATCACCAAACATAGGATCACTAGTATCCATTTTACTCAAAGCAATAGACTTATGGAGAATTTCATATAGATTTTTCAAGGAATAATCTGGAAATCGTTCCTCAAGAAATTTCCATATGGTGTAGGCACACTTAAAAGTAGGCAAACATCCAATCAAGTTTCTAGGCAATCCTCTAATGATAAGTTCGGCAGTTCTAAGATTCCTAACCATGTCAATTGACTCATCATTGGTTGGATGCATAGGATCAACATAAGGTGCACAAGGGCTAGCATTGTACTTGTTAAAATGATATTGATTGAAAATAACAAGCATCTCATTTTTCCACTCACGAAAATACTCTCCATCAAGAATAGACACTCTATCTCTAAGACTCCCCAAAGTAGACTCATCCATCTTCCTCCAATGGTGATTAAACCAAGGCAATGGAGACCAATGCTCTGATACCACTTGTAGGACCTTGAGAATATGTGTCAAGAGGGGGGGTGATTAGACACTAAGTACCAAAGTTGCAGTTTTTAAGTTTCTTTAAAGTTTGAGTGGAGTTTAGGCACAAGTTTAACATTCACAACATATAGCAAGCAAGCATGCAAAGATTATATGAGCAGCGGAAAATAAAGCATGCAACTGGCAAGAATGTAAAGGGAAGGGATTGGAGGATTCAAACGCAATTGGAGACACGGATGTTTTTGGCGTGGTTCCGATAGGTGGTGCTATCGTACATCCACGTTGATGGAGACTTCAACCCACGAAGGGTAACGGCTGCGCGAGTCCATGGAAGGCTCCACCCACGAAGAGTCCACGAAGAAGCAACCTTGTCTATACCACCATGGCCGTCGCCCACGAAGGACTTGCCTCACTAGCGGTAGAACTTCACGAAGTAGGTGATCTCCTTGCCCTTACAAACTCCTTGGTTCAACTCCACAATCTTGTCGGAGGCTCCCAAGTGACACCTAGCCAATTTAGGAGACACCACTCTCCAAGAAGTAACAAATGGTGCATTGATGATGAACTCCTTGCTCTTGTGCTTCAAATGATAGTCTCCCTGTCGGTGTCAAAACCGGTGGATCTCGGGTAGGGGGTCCCGAACTATACGTCTAGGCGGATGGTAACAGGAGACAAGGGACACGATGTTTTTACCCAGGTTCGGGCCCTCTCGATGGAGGTAAAACCCTACTCCAGCTTGATTAATATTGATGATAAGGGTAGTACAAGAGTAGATCTACCACGAGATCGGAGTGGCTAAACCCTAGAATCTATCCTATAGTATGATTGTTGTTCATCCTACGGACTAAAACTCTCCGGTTTATATAGACACCGGAGAGGGCTAGGGTTACACAGAGTCGGTTACAATGGGAGGAGATCTTCATATCGTATCGCCAAGCTTGCCTTCCACGCCAAGGAAAGTCCCATCCGGACAAGGGACGGAGTCTTCAATCTTGTATCTTCATAGTCCGGGAGTCCGGCCAAAGGTCTCAGTCCGGCCATCCAGACACCCCCTAATCCAAGACTCCCTCAGTAGCCCCTGAACCAGGCTTCAATGACGACGAGTACGGCGCGCAAGTTGTCTTCGACATTGCAAGGCGGGTTCCTCCTCCGAATATTTCATAGAAGATGTTGAACACCAGGGTAGTGTCCGGCCCTGCAATATAAGTTCCACATTCCTTCGTAGAGAGAATAATATTTGTATCAATCAGATCTGCTGACGTATTTCGTGGCGTGACATCATGCCACATCCAGGCTTTTTATTCATTTTATTGTTCCACCTTAGCGTGTTTAGCGAGGCGGTTTTCTTGGCACGTCTTGTCAAAGCAGAGATCGTGTCCCCATATTCTGGGATTCTCATCAATACGGGTGTGGGTGACCCAACCGCGCCATTAACCGCGGCGCTTGTGAGATAAGCGAGTTTTATCAGGCCGGTGGGGGGCTCATAGTTTTGGCCGCCCATATAAGGGGATAAGAATCCACCTTTTCCATTCACGCCCTCTTCCTCCTCTGCTTATCCGTCCATGCGCGCTCGAGCTCCAGCGCCCAAGCCCGCACTTCCTACCTCAACCTTCCCCAACCATGTCTGGAGCGGGAGGTAGATGGATGGCCTCCTCCGTCACGGAGGGACAAATCAAAAACCTGAGGAAGGCCGGATACTTGTCTAACGACATCGCGCACGGCTCCCAGATGCGGGGCAACTCATCCCCACCCCCTGGCCCCATGAGAGGGTTGTTTTTCTTCCCCATTTCCTCCGCGGACTGGGTTTTCCTCTTCACCCGTTCGTTCGGGGGCTCATGTTCTACTGCAGACTTCCACGATCTGGCCCCGAACTTCATCCTTAATATCTTGGCGTCTATCGTCGTGTGCGAGGCCTTCTTCCGCATCCAGCCCCACTTTGGCCTATGGCTGAAGATCTTCAGCGTCAAGCCGAAGGTCGTGCAAGGCCGACAGGCGGAATGCGGAGGCGCCATGGTGGGCAAGATAGCCAACGTCACCTGGCTCGAGGGTGCCTACGTGGAAACCATCAAAGGGTGGCAATCTGGGTGGTTTTATATCACCGAGCCGCGTGACCCTAAATGGGCAGCGACCCCTGAATTTCGATTCGGCATCCCCACCCGGCTCACATCTTGGAAAGAGACGGGCCTGTCGTGGGGCAATCCGGAAGAGGTGACCGGACTCCAAACCTGCGTCCGAGACCTGGCGACCAAGAAGGTCAAGCTTGTGAACGTGGTCCAGGTCATGCTCTTCCGCCGGATCCTCCCGTGTCAACAACGGGACATCAATTTGAGGGAGTTCGACCCGGCCCGGCACCAGACTCTATCCCGGCTCTTCGAAACGAAGCACGAGGATGCCAGGAAGGTGCTTTTCAAGAGTTCCAAGGTCTCCCCTCCCATCACCGAGGATCGCGGGTTCTGTGCCAAACGTCAAGCCTCCGAAGTAAGCTTACCTTTAGTCCCTTACGGGATACCCGAATTTCATAGTGTGACTTTATGTGGGATCTAAAGTCCCGTTCCTTTGACAGGACTGGAAGAGGACATCCGGACAGTTCGACTGTCCGGCCCCTTTGCCCGAAGGCCCAGTAGACGCAGACTTAGCGAAGCTACTGGTTCCAGCACCCCACATGGTGCCGGAGAAGAAGGCCAAGGAGAAGGCCACGGGGACCTGAAAGAGTTCCCGGCGCCCGGTGTCGTCGGATTTGCCCGACGGCCGCAACGCACCCTCCGCCTCCAAAGACGAGGAGGAGGAAGAAGAAGATGCCTCTCCCCCTCCAACGGGGGGAGGAAAGTAGAGAAAGGCCGCCCCAACTGGGGAAGCCGGAGGGTCCAAGAAGGGGAAGTCGCTTCTGCCAGACTACGCCCCCGACACCGAAGACGGCGGGGAGGACTGGCCACCCAGGGTCAAGCCCGTGGCAAAATCGTAAGTGTCCGGCTACCCGAATGACTTATTGCACTCCTTTATTATTTGATAGGTTCTAACACCGAAGCTAATCATGCAGTCCTCCCAGAGCTCAGCTTGGCGATTCGTTGAGCGGATCTCTGAATTCGTCGGATGTGAATAGCGCTTCACTTCCGATGGCCTCCTCCCCTCTCCCTATAGACGATGCTGAGGTGGAGTCCCGTAGGGGACAAAACCAGGAGGAGGTGGTCCTGTAAGCGCCACAAGGAGACCTTCCGGACTCCAACCCAAAGGGGGTAAAGCCCCCGAGGGATCTAAGTCCGGCCCCGGGCCAGACACTGCTCCGGAACCATCAGTGGTTCCAGAGCCCGACATGCGGCGCCTTCATGAGAAGGGCAAGCCTGCGACGCCGGCGACTTCCGTCCACCCGTAGGCGCCGGACAATTTGCTGGAGGCGCTTAACGGCGCCTCCATCGATGAAGAACACCGCACTGTTATGAGTGCGGTGATTCAGAAGGTTCAGTCCGCCAAGAGCAGGCTGACGGAAGCCTGCACAAGCCTATTAAAGGGCTTTGAGGTATGTGTTCAGAAACATATATAAAAATGTGACCGCATAGACAGTAGCCCCTGATGCTTAGTTCGGTGTTCGAAGAGAAAAGCCGAACTAAGGATCTCAAAAGATATACACAGGAGTCTAATAGAAATATGTCAATATGGGAATGCAGGGTGCGCTGCTGACCTCTGCCGCACTGACTGCGGAGGTCAATGCCTTGAAGGAAAGCCTCGAGCGGTCCGAGAGCGAGCTCGGCCGTGCAAAGAAGCAGCTCGAGGATAAAGAGGGTACATAGTACCTCCTGTAAATGTATATAGAAATACTTGGTTGCATAATAATAACAGGACCAACGTTAATGTTGCAGGAGCCACGACCGAGGTGGCGACCCTGAAATAGGCGGTTTCGAAGGCCGAAAAGAGTGCGGCCTTGGAGCGCACCGAGTGAGAGAAGCAGGAGGCGCGGGTGGCGGAGGTGCGGCAAGAGCTCCAGGCTCTCGTGGAAAAACACGAGAGTTTGGAGCGTGACTCGAAGACTCGAGAGTCCGAGCTTGCCTTGGCTCTTGAGAGTGCCAAGACCGCTAATGCCGAAGCCCAGAAGGCCCTTCAGGAGATCGAGGCGATGAAGAAGATAGCGGCGGGTAAGGCATTCTTTATGCAAAGAAAAATATAAAAGTTAATTATCTACTACTTACCCGAATCCGGAGCTCTCCAGGAGTGTTCGCCGATCTGCCCCGTAGTGTGTCTGATGCCGCCGCATACTACCGAGCCGAAGAGGGGATCTCGACGGAGAAAGTGTTCTGGTCTCAGTATGCTGAGGCCGAACATCCAGTGCCCCTGAGCGACCAGCTGAAGCAGCTGGTCGAGCTCCACAAGGTGGCCGAATAGGCCATGAAGGGCCTCATAGCTCGGCTGTGTCTTGGAGAAGTCATGGCTGGGATCTACTTCAGTCTAGTGCAGTGGCTGGTGGACGCGTGTCCGTGGATTGAGGTCGTCAAGTGCTCCGTTTGTATTGAAGATGCCCGTCTGGCCCTTGCCCGTGCTAAGGTGCACTGGGCAAGCTAGACGCGGAGAAGCTGCTGACAGACGCGCCACCGCCTGACAAGGAGTATCGTACGCCCGAGATGTATTATAATGGCGTTCTGAAGGGTGCCCGCCGCATAGCGGATGAGTGCTCCAAAGATGTAATTTTTGAGTAAACTCGCATTTGTTATCCTGTACGCTGAAGCTTTCTTCATATGCTTTAAGCAACGCTTGTTAATTTAAAATATTACCTTCTGTGCGGCCGTTTATCAAGTCTGAGAGATGCAAGTCGTCAGCTTCGACCCCCATGCCACGAGTGCTGGGGTGTTCGGGATAAACCTGAGCGCTCTTGTTCCCATTCTTGGGTCCATCTAGGGAGGCGTTCAGCACAACGAACCAGGCCGTCGGACTTATAATGCTTTATCACTCTCACTTAGCCATAGAATTCTATAATTTTAAATTTCGGCAAAGCCCCTAGTATTCGGAAGACCGAGTTCGGGGCGCTATCCACGCCTAGGCCGGATAAGTCCGGTTCCTCGCTCGAAGCGGCATAAGTCTTTAAGGACTCGAAGAAACCTCGTGAACAGCGACCGGTCTCTCACACTATCATGACAGTCAGTTTTAGCTTTCTCTACTGAGGTGTTAACCCAGCTCAACTGGGGCACAATCGTAGTAGTTCTCCCAGCGCTACCTTAGCCAACAATGTGGAACGTAAGGTACCAAAACATGGGAGCCGGGCAAACCCAACTATTGACCAAAGACATGATTCGGAGCCGATGCATATAGTGCTATAAGTTCGGGGTGCCGCACTTGTTAGAGTGTTCGGTCTTCTCACACCATGTTATGGGGTGTTGTAAGCCCCTGGTGTATTATCCGTACCAAAGTGTACGGTTGCATAGTGTCATGACTGAACATATTTGCATATAAAAATAAGTACAATAATAGGTAAGAGCTATATATTGTTCATTAAAAAAGGGCTGCTGCGAGAGCAGAACGATTCAAAAAGTGCGGTAAGCAAGAGATGGGAGTATTTGACATATTCCCTTTCAGGGGCAAGCTGCAGGATTGTAAGAGAAACAGGTATTAAACTCGTTATAGAGACCACCTTGACTTTTGACGTGGCTTGCTTCCTCCCTGGTTATTGCATCGTTGGTTCGGCGAGAGTATTGCCGGACAGGACTTCCAAATAGTTGGGTCCTGAAAGTGTGTGAAAAAGGAAAACGGCGAAGTAGGGAGCCCCCTAGTGCGGTTGAGCCGCATTCTGGATGTGCCGTTGTTGTGCCCCTCCCCTTATGCCCATGGTATCTCTTGCCGTTTGGCGGGGGCTGGGGTTGGGGCCACACTGCTA
Source organism: Triticum aestivum (assembly GCF_018294505.1). NCBI lineage: Eukaryota > Viridiplantae > Streptophyta > Magnoliopsida > Poales > Poaceae > Triticum > Triticum aestivum. Next base: position 595,308,270 of record NC_057810.1, read on the forward strand.
TGCTTGCTCGGAACGTGCCAGCCGGATTTGTTGTAGGTTACTTCGGGCTCGCTTGACGTTGTCCGGACGTTTGGCGCCTAGGTTAGAGAACTGCCTTGAGAGGCTACTCTGTACTTCCGCCGCCAGGGCCGCCGTGTGCTCCTCCGTTCGTGAGAGCGTTCGGTGTTTCCATTTACCGTGATGACTCCGCGAGGTCCTGGCATCTAGAGCTTGAGATATGCGTAGTGCGGCACCGCATTGAATTTTGCAAATGCGGTTCATCCGAGCAGGGCGTGATAGCCGCCGCAGAATGGGACTATGTCGAAGATTAACTCCTCGCTCCGGAAGTTATCCGGTGATCCGAAGACTACCTCGAGTGTGACCGAGCCTGTATAGCTGGCTTCTACCCCTGGTATGACACCTTTGAAGGTTGTCTTTGTGGGTTTAATCCTTGAAGGATCGATGCCCATTTTTCACACTGTGTCCTGGTAAAGCAGGTTCAGGCTACAACCGCCGTCCTTTAGGACTCTGGTAAGGTGGAATCCGTCGATAATTGGGTCTAGGACCAGTGCGGCGAATCCGTCGTGACGGATGCTGGTGGGATGGTCCCGTCGATCGAAAGTGATTGGGCAGGAGGACCATGGGTTGAACTTTGGGGCGACTGGCTCCAGCGCATAGACGTCCTTGAGAGCATGCTTCCGCTCCCTTTTGGGGATGTGGGTTGCGTATATCATATTCACCATCCGAACTTGCGGGGGAAATCCCTTCTGCCCTTTGTTGTTCGGCGGCCGGGGCCCCTCCTCGTCATCACTATGTAGCCCCTTGTCTCTGGTCTCGGCACTTATCTTGCCTGCCTGCTTGAACACCCAACAATCCCTGTTGGTGTGATTGGCTGGCTGTTCGGGGGTGCCTTGTATCTGGCACGAGCGATCGAGTATCCGGTCTAAGCTGGATGGGCCCTGAGGGTTTCGTTTGAATGGCTTCTTCCGCTGACCCGGTTTAGAGCCTCTGAATCCGGCATTGACTGCCGTATATTCAGTATTGTCACCGTTAATGCGGCGCTTATGCTTGTTGCGGCATGACCAGCCGTTGTTATCCTTGGTATCCGAATTGTCGGGGCTCTTGGTTATGTTATTGCTACGAGCTAGCCAGCTGTCTTCTCCCACACAGAAGCGGGTCATGAGTGTCATGAGGGCTGCCATAGACTTCGGCTTTTCCTGTCCTAGGTGTCGGGCAAGCCATTCATCTCAGATGTTGTGCCTGAAGGCTGCGAGGGCCTCGGCGTTCGGACAATCGACTATTTGGTTTTTCTTTGTCAGGAACCGTGTCCAGAATTGTCTGGCCGATTCCTCTGGCTCCTGGATTATGTGGCTTAGGTCATCGGCGTTTGGTGGTCGCACATACGTGCCCTGGAAGTTGTCAAGGAATGCAGATTCCAGGTCCTCCCAACAACTAATTAACTCTGCTGGTAGGCTATTAAGCCAATGTCGAGCTGGTCCTTTAAGCTTGAGCGGGAGGTATTTGATGGCGTGTAGATCGTCACCACGGGCCATGTGGATGTGAAGGAGATAATCCTCGATCCATACCGCAGGATCTGTCGTGCCATCATATGATTCGATGTTTACGGGCTTGAAGCCCTCGGGGATTTGATAATCCATTACTTCGTCTGTGAAGCATAGTGGTGTGCGGCGCCCCTGTACTGGGCTATATCGCGACGCAGCTCGGACGAGCTTGGTCTGTTGTATTCGGCCGGGCCATACTTATTATGTCCGGCGTGACGACTAGCGTCACGTGAAGTGGGGCGCCCATGCGATCCATAGATCGATCTTGTTTGCCTTGCCTTATTCTCCAAGATGTCTCGCAGGTCTGTTGCGTCTCCCCGTACTCTAGTATGTTTTGAGCGGTGTCGGGCGCCAGCCTGGGTTGAGGGCCTGAAGGCCTCTCTATCGTGGCCATGGGGTGGCCGATCGGGCGCATCGTACGCTGGTGATGTAGGTTTAGTTGCTTCCTCCTCAAGTTGGGGTAGCAGCCTGCGCTTCGGGTAGCTCTTGGATGGGCGTTCTAGTTTATACTCTTCGGCCGCCAGGACTTCCGTCCATCTGTCGGCTAGCATGTCTTGGTCAGCTCTAAGCTGCTGCTGTTTCTTCTTGAGGCTGCTTGCCGTGGCTACGAGTCTGCGTTTGAAACGCTCTTGTTCGACGGGATCCTCTGGCACGACGAATTCGTCGTCGTCGAGGCTTGCCTCGTCTTCGGAGGGAGGGATGTAATTGTCGTCCTCATCCTCTTTGTCGGCCGCTCTCTCATGAGGGCTGGCTCCTTCGTCCTCCTGCACTGAATCCTGGTGGAGGGGGTTGTCTTCGGCACTGTCCGGCGTATTGTTATCTCCGGTGCCGGAATCACCGTTTTTTGCTTTGGCGGGACTTAGAGCGGCGCTGCTGATGTCGGTGCTTGGGTTGCTTCTTGGAGGGGTCGTCCTCTGTTTTCTCCTCGCCATCCCCCGCTTTAGGGGTGTCCACCATGTATATGTCATATGACGAGGTGGCTTTCCAGTTCCCTATAGGTATTGGTTCTTGATTGTCTCCTTCATCGGCGTCCATGCCGTCGATGTCTTCGGAATCAAAGTCGAGCATGTCGGTTAAATCGTCGAAAATGGCTACGAAGTGGGTGGTGGGTGGGCTGCGAATTTCTTCGTCGTCCGTATCCCAACCGTGTTGGCCGTAGTCCGGCCAGGGCTCCCTTGACAAAGAGAGGGACTTTAACAAATTCAGGATATTGCCGAAAGGCGAGTGCTGAAAGACATCTGCGGCGGTGAACTCCATGACCGGAGCCCAATCGGGCTTAATTGGAAGAGGTGCGGGATTTACGGAGTCCGGATCGGAGTCCGGCACCTTGGAGTCACGGGCCTTGCAGGGGACCAGGCTGGTATCCGGCTCTATCGCCGTAGAGGTTGCCGTTTCCGGGGCGGCGCCCAACCGTCCGTCCCCGACTGGCGTAGTGGGCTCCGAGCTAATGGTCGGAGCGGACACTTGAGCGATACTCTGGGCGTTGTCCGATGATAGAGCTAAATCATGCCCATCGTGACAGTGCGGCGAGCCCGTTTGTGGCTCGAATCCGTCGAAGATCAAGTCCCCGCGGATGTCGGCCGTGTAGTTTAAGCTTCCAAACCTGACCTAATGGCCAGGGGCGTAGCTTTCGATCAGCTCCAGATGGCCGAACGAGTCGGCCCGCAGTGCGAAGCCGCTGAATACGAAGATCTGTCCGGGGAGAAAAGTCTCATCCCGGACCGCATCGCGATTGACGAGCGAAGAAGCCATCGGGCCTAAAGGCGACGACACAGAGGAACTCCCAATGAAAGCACCAATGTCGGTGTCAAAACCGGCAGATCTCGGGTAGGGGGTCCCGAACTGTGCGTCTAGGCGGATGGTAACAGGAGACAAGGGACACGATGTTTTTACCCAGGTTCGGGCCCTCCCGATGGAGGTAAAACCCTACTCCTGCTTGATTAATATTGATGATATGGGTAGTACAAGAGTAGATCTACCACGAGATCAGAGTGGCTAAACCCTAGAATCTAGCCTATGGTATGATTGTTGTTCGTCCTATGGACTAAAACTCTCCGATTTATATAGACACCGGAGAGGGCTAGGGTTACACAGAGTCGGTTACAATGGGAGGAGATCTTCATATCGTATCGCCAAGCTTGCCTTCAACGCCAAGGAAAGTCCCATCCGGACACGGGACGGAGTCTTCAATCTTGTATCTTCACAGTCCGGGAGTCCGGCCAAAGGTCTCAGTCCGGCCATCCGGACACCCCCTAATCCAGGAGTCCCTCACTCCCCAACACTCAACTCTCTCTCATAGGATTTGGATCTGGTGGAAAGAAGATTTGAGTGGAAAGCAACTTGGGGAAGGCTAGAGATCAAGATTCATATGGTAGGAATGGAATATTTTGGCCTCAACACATGAGTAGGTAGTTCTCTCTCAGAAATAGGATGCTGGAAGTGTACGTTCAGTCTGATGGCTCTCTCCATGAATGAAGAGGAGGTGGAGGGGTATATATAGCCTCCACACAAAATCTAAACATTACACACAATCTACCAAACTCGGTGTTACCGAATCGTTAAACTCGGTCAGAACGATTTAGCAAATAATGTGACCGTTAGGGTTTTCGGTGGGACCGGAATGCAACTCGGTGGGACCGATTCGGTTAGGGTTAGGGCATAACGTAATCTCGGTAAGACCGGTTACACAAACTCGGTGGGACCGATTTTGGTAATAAGCTTTCCAGAGAGTTGGTCAGGCAAACTCGGTTTGACCGATTATCAAACTCGGTGGGACCGATTTTGATAATAAGTTAACCAGAGAGTTTGCATTGTAATCTCGGTAGTACCGAGTGATCAAACTCGGTGAGACCGATTTTGATAATGGACATACACAGAGAGATTACAATCCCATCTCGGTGAGACCGAGATCCCTATCGGTGAGACCGATTTGCCTAGGGTTTGTGGTAGTGGCTAAGACATCCAAACTCGGTGGCGCCGGATAGAAAGAATCAGTGGGGCCGAGTTTGACTTTAGGTTTAGGACATATGTGTGGAAGTGGGAAAGTAGTTGAGGGTATTTGGAGCATATCACTAAACACTTTGAAGCAAGAGGCTCATTAAGCAACACCTCATTCCTTCTTGATAGTATTGGCTTTTCCTATAGACTCAATGTGATCTTGGATCACTAAAATGTAAAATGAAGAGTCTTGAGCTTGAAGCTTGAGCCAATCCTTTGTCCTTAGCATCATGAAAGAGTTCCCACATCCTTTAGTCCATGCCACTCCATGGTTTAACTTATCTGAAACATACTAGATAAAAGTGTTAGTCCAACAAGAGATATGTTGTCATTAATTACCAAGCGAGCACTTGTGCTTTCAGATAGACAATGTTGCTTCTTCATGGACCCTTCTTGGGTGCAGCCCTCTGTCGACTCGTGCAACCGTTACCCTTCGTGGGTTGAAGTCTCCATCAACGTGGATGTACGATAGCACCACCTATCGGAACCACGCCAAAAACATCCGTGTCTCCAACTGTGTTTGAATCCTCCAAACCCTTCCCTTTACTTTCTTGCAAGTTGCATGCTTTAATTTCCGCTGCCTATATACTCTTTGCATGCTTGCTTGATTTGTGTGATGATTGCTTGACTTGTCCAAAGATTGCTAAAATCTGCCAAACTCTAAAATTGGGAAAAGGTTAAGTTTTTAATTGGTCAAGTAGTCTAATCACCCCCCTCTAGACATACTTCAAGGTCCTACAGGAAGTCACTAAGTACCTGAACATCGGACTACCAAGCTTCACTGGGACTTTCTCTACAACTGTAACGGAAGAGGAGCGCTAGAAGATCAAAGTCTGGGTACCTAGGAGGACATTTGCGCCAACAACGGAGCCTATTGATTTCTACCTGGATGCACCAAGCTGGAGAAAGAGCGTGGAAGCCCATATCACCTTTGGACGTATATGTGAGGTGTATCACAAGGAGCTGGAGAACACCATTTATCTGATATGTAGCCGTCGAGACAAAGAATGGGAGGTGATTCATACCTGGAGGGATGGATCAATTGCAGCCTACATTCAAGAGATGGGAGATCATATTCATCGACAAGAGAATCAACAAATTATCCACATGAAGAAGATCAAGAAGCTGATGAAGAGAAACAACGAGCTAGAAGAGGAACTCAAGTCTACACGCGATGGATATGAGGAAGAGATTGCCGTACTACTAGAGAAGCATGAAGACCTGAAAAGAAGCTAGGACTACCAGTGGAGTGTCACAAGCGAGAACCATCAAAGGAGATCCGTTCGGAGGACTACATCATCCTGGACGACACCGACACGAACAGTGATGCAAGTGATGACAGTGAAGACGACTACGTTAATGAAGCTGGAGCTGATATTATGGAGTCTTCCTCTAATGAAAATTTCTAGATGACCACCATGTAACTAGTAGTATTCCTCCAAGTAGTTAGCAATGATCGAGTTTGTAATCATAGATTAGATTGTTTGTGTGAATCTTGTGTGCTATTGAATGAAGTGAATTGATTGTGTTTGTCTCATGAGCATATGGGTAGTGAATCTCTCTTAGACCTCATTCTATTCTATTTTCTCACCCCTTCTAACCCATCAGATGCCTCCGAGACGTGACAATGGATTTGCCTTCCCACCGGAGCTCACTTAGTTGATCCAGCAGCAGAATGCCATGATGCAGATACTTGTTCAGAACCAGAACCAAGGCTACAACAACAACAACAACCCACCGCCACCACCCCCTGTTGACCACCTAGCCCATTTTCTGAGGTTGAATCCGCCGGTGTTCTCTAGTAGCACCGAGCCGATTGTTGCAGATGATTGGCTCCGCAAGATTGGAAGAGAGCTGACCACTGCAGGATGCACAGATGTGGAGAGAGTGCGCTTTGCCACACATCAGCTTGATGGACCCGCAACATCTTGGTGGGAGGATTTCACCGCCACTTACCCCATTGATACAGTTACATGGGACCAGTTTCAGCAGGCTTTCCGCACTGCCCATGTTTCAGAAGGAGCTATGAGCATGAAGAAGCGCGAGTTTAGCAACTTTTGCCAAGGAGGGCGTACCGTAGGCCAATATGTGGATGAGTTTAGCAAGTTTGCACGCTATGCCCCAGATGATGTAGCCATAGATGCCGCTAAGCAGGAGAACTTTCTTGAGGGGATCAATGATGAGCTGAGCATGCAGTTGATGGTGGCAACTTTCAACAACTACCAGGAGTTAGTAGACAGGGCCCTCATGATTGAAGGTGAGCAGCAACAGATTGCTAATCGCAAGAGGAAGTATGGACAGGGGAGGTACACTTTAGGAGCTCAATAGAACCCTCGCTATTCCCCATACTCGGGAGGACATACCCACAACCATGGAGGACATATGTCGGAGTAATGGGCCACGGGTAGCTTAACCTGAGTCCCTGAGCCTTTCAAGACTTTGGGCCGGCTTCGCCCCACGAGACTTCAGAATGAAGCGCCACCTTCCAGTGGCCGGCTGGCTCAACGACCGGCTGCCCGAAGACGACCAAGCACCAGCAGACGACACCAAGATGGGCCGACTCCTAGCAGACGGCCTTCTTAGAGGTCGGCTTCTAGCAGGCGGCCGCCCGGTGCCCTCAGAGTCTACACCCTTCATCAAGAGGACAAGACAGGGTGAGGCTACAGTGTAGTCCCTCACCCCTGAATCCCAGACTTGGCTTGGCCACAGTGCCCCGTACAGGTAGAGATCTCCACACGGCGCGGCACTGTTGCCACTTCCCCCCTTGACGTCACTCCTGACAGGCGGAGCCCTGTTCCCACGATAACCTGTCGGTATGGCCTGCAGGCGGCAGGCCCTGCCAGCCAGTGAGAGCCCGGAAGACGGCGTAAGCCAGAACAGCCGGACCTATGGGCGGCCGGCTTCCAGCAGGTGGCCCGTTCCTCCCTCGGGGCCCGTGCACCATTAACCAGATGAGACGTGGTGTGGCTACAGTGATCTCCCACCAGGCGGCGAGACTGTAGCCAAGCTCCCCTGAGCAAGCCTGCATCATTAGCGTCACAGCTACAGTAATCAACCACCAACTAGACCCGCCAATGGAGGGAGCGGACTATCGACTCCATACCTGACTAGTCGGAGGGGCCCTACAGGCGGCGGGCCCCAGCTGCCGGCGGAGAAGCCGCTGACCAGAGACACTGACAGTCAGGTCCTACACCTGGCCAAGTTACCATTGTACCCCTAGGGGGGTAAGCCTATATAAACCCCCAGGGCACCCATGCAAAGGGTTCCCAACCTGTTAGAACTATCCTCACACCTAGAGGAAGAATAGAGCTACCCCTGCCTCCTTCTACCTCTAGCATACAGCTCGAGGAGCACAATTGTACTCACTAGTGCCTTAGTGATCATGCAGAGACCCCGCAGAGCAGGACTAGGGGTGTTATCTGCTAGGAGAGCCCCGAACCTGGGTAAAGTGTGCTGGCGTTCGTGTCTACGCCTCATCCCGCTTCCAGGCACCGGTGACATTCTACTCGCTCCCACCATGATAAGCCATCCTTTGGCATATGTTGTACCCAACCCTCGACATTTGGAGCCCATCGTGGGGCAAGGTGCACCGTCATCCGGAGACCTGTTCTGGACGGGAACCTTGTTCCTTCCTGGCGAGCGCAACCAGCCCAGCACGCCCAATGGTGTCAGCCTCGACGCGCTGCACGACACGGAGATCGCCTGCGCGGCGAGCTGCCTCGCCGACCTTGTTGGCGAGATCCACCTCTCCGACGAGCCTGCATCCGACGCGGACACCGACTGCCCTGAGAGCCGCCTCGTCAGGCTCCTCAACCAGCTCCACGTCACCAGCGAGCCTGCTGCGGACTTGGAGTCTGTTGGCTCCACCGACCCGATGATCATCGACTCAGACACGGCATCGCTTGACGCGTTTCGCACCAACGTGGTAGTCTATGACGAGCCGCCTCCTCGCAAGCACAGCAGAGGGAGCAGTAGCACAAAGGTGCTTGTCATCAACAATGGCGAGCACTCGGACGGAGGCGTTTGAGACCCACTCGATGCGGCACTGCGAGACTTGTCAGCACCCATCCCTGAAGACGCAAACACTGAGACGCTGGAAGCATGTCGCGTCTAGCTCATCAAAAGCACCAAACGAATGGCCAACATGCGACGCCTCTCAGAAGCCTACTGGTACGAGATGGACCAAGCCGTCGGCGGCACGCCGACTCCGGAGGGGCCTAGCCGCATCGGCTCGATCCGGCAGCATGGCGCGACCATCGCCATCATGTTTGGGGCGGATCGTCCCGTCTACGCCACGCCTGCAGAGAACATCCGAGCTGCCCAGGTGGTGACAGACGAGCTGGACAATTAAGAGGGCGACGAGCATCGCCACATGACAGAGCTCGTCCAGCAGCTCCTTGACCCGGCCGCCAAGCAGTATGAAGCTGGGTTCCACGCTGAAGCGCCCGTCCGACGGAATGATGAACCGCCCCATCGCCAGGATCATAGCATGACATCACAGACACCAACTGGTGGCGTCCGTGGCAGAAGAGGCAATGAGTCGGCTGCCAGCCGCAGTCGGACTCACCTCTCCATCGAGCGTGACGCAGATGGCCGCCCCCGAGTTGTGGAGCGACAGGGCGACCAGCCTCCCCCTCCGCCTCGCGGAGAAAGGCATCCCACTCTGCCGCTTGTCATGCACCCGACACTCGGCGACCACCTTGGCCGCCGAGAAGGAGTCGGAGAAAACGACGCCTGCCATCGGATCGACCGCCTCAATCATTCCTTGGCGCTAGAAGAAGAAGACGCGTTGGGTTCGCCTTGTTTCGGCCCTCGAATCCAAGATGAACCCTTTCCTAGAGGGTTCACGCTCCCAAGATTCGCCCAAGTACACCGGCTCCGTGAAGCCGGATGACTGGCTGGTCGACTACTCCACGGCCGTCAGCATAGCAAACGGCAACAAGCGCGTTACCGTGAAATACGTCCCGCTCATGCTTCAAGGCACATCCCGGACGTGGCTTAACAGCCGGAAGCCCCACAACAACAACATCTGGGTTGATTTCACTGAAGCCTTCATTCGCAACTTCACCAGCACGCACAAGCGGCCTCCCAAGCCCCGCCAGCTCTCCTTGTGCGTCCAAGGGCCCAACAAATCAACTCGCGACTATCTCACGCGCTGGGCCGAGCTGTGCAACTCCTGCGAAGGCGTGCACGAGGTGCAGGCCATCAAATACTTCACCGTCGGGTGCCGAGAGGGCACCCTCCTCAAGCACTGACTTCTCTGCGACGAGCCTGTGACTCTCGACAAACTGCTGATCATCGCTGACAGACACGCCATGGCCGATTCCTCCATGAAGGTGGAGATTCTAGTCGATGCATCCGGCAAGGTAGCCCCTCAAGCTCCTCAGACTCCGGCTGGTGACACCAGTCAGCGACAACAACCAAGTGACAACAAGCGCAAGGCCACGCAGCCAGCTTCCACCAGCCGGGAACACTACAAAAAAGACATCCGTGACATTTTGGGCTGAACGAATTTTTTTTCTGTCATACATATGACACTTCTATGACGATAATTGTGACAAAACCCGGTATCATCATAGATGTGGTGGGCTCCTACTTCTATGACAAAAAATCATGACAGAAAATGGGCTTTTCGTCCTGGGCGGGCCGGTGACGCAGCTGCATGACATTCTTTGGGCCGTCCATGACGGAAAAAACCATGGTAGAAGCAAGGGGGAGGAAAACTTAGGGAGTTGCCGGTTACAGTGGGAAGTCGGGGGCCGAGCGATGCGTGTTTCTCTCGTACACGTACGCGCGTGTGTGCAAGGCATTGGCTCTAACTGAACCCAAGCGAGGCGTTGGGCTCTAACTGAACCCGAGCGATTGCACTACATGCTACATGTTACTGAACCCGAGCGATCGATCGATGGCTGTTAACTGAAACCGATGGAGCGATTCCTTCGCTGCTGCTGCTAACTGAAGCCAATCGATTGGATGAACAGTGAGCGTTGCGCGCGGGG
>NC_057810.1:595319663-595353032 GCF_018294505.1 Triticum aestivum
ACGAGCCCTCGCCGTACGTATGCGCGAGTAGGCGTTTGAGACCCCACCCGTATGTACACATAGGTGGCCATATTTTCTTTCTTGCACCCTGGCCGTTGTACGTACGTGTACACGCTACGTGCGCGCCTCTACATCCACCAGTATATATGTACGTACACGTTCACGACCAGAATGACAACACTACTTACGCTTCGACCAGGTGGGTCCCGACCGTCAGGCACTTCCTTGCCTGCGAAGATGTAGCTGGTGGGTCCCAGCAGTCAGGGGGCGAATCATTTTTTTTTGCCCAGATGCACTTCCTTGCGTGCGCAGATGTAGCTGGTGGGTCCCAGCAGTCAGGGGGCAAATCATTTTTTTTGCCCGGACGCACTTCCTTGTGTGTGAAGGTGTAGCTGGTGGGTCCCAGCAGTCAGGCGGGAAACGTTTTTTTCGCGAAATACAGTAGCCCGTCCGGTGGGTCCCCGCTGTCAGGTGGAGGAATAATTATTTTGTGCGTAATAAGGAGGCACTTACTTGCTGCGACCGTGGACCCAGCTGTCAGCCTCTCCTCACACAGTACTCTTCCGATGGAAGTCGGTCGTTGACCACATTGACCACGCCGCGCCGAGAGCACCACGGCGGTGGACGACGACGAGGCCTAGGAAGGGGACGACACGGAGGCAGGAAGACTCGGCACTTGTTTCCCACGCGGAGGGGAGTACGACTATACGAGGGTTTACTGGTTCATGTGCCGTCGTCGGAGAATAACAACATGTGTGGGTGAGTAGAGGGATGGCTAGGCCAGCGATGGGAGCACGGTGGGGCGGTGAGGCCTGCGCGGCAGCACTGCCGGCCGCGGGGAGGAGGGAGCAGGCAGTCCCGCCGACGCTTGTTTGAGCGGCTGGAGCAGGAAGAGCAGAGATTGAAGAAGCACGACGACCGTTGGAAGGACATCCAACCGTCACTGCTTGTGCGTCAACCTTTTTTTAGGAAAGCCTCAAATCTATGGAAAACAGCATACAACCCATCTGCCATTATTTCTAATAATTTACAGCCCATTTGCTAATTCTTAAGGTTTTTTTTGGAGCCCATATTCTTTTTGTTAGCATTACAGCCCATATTGTGGCCATGGTTAAAATATTATACGAAATTTTGCATATTTCGATGATGTCCGAACTGTTTTTAATCCCGAAATTTCGACTCACATTCAAACTGATTTTAAAAATAAATGTATATCAATATAGATCCAACAAATTCTCCACGCATAAAAATTAATGTAATTTAAAATCTTGAAATGAAAAAAATATATTTGAAACTAATTGCCGGTTTGATGTGTTTTAAAAATGTACAACCCATTTCTCATTACTAATGGGCCATTTTCTCGGCCAGCCGAATGACAGCTCTCCTCGTCTTGAAAGATTTATAGCCCAACATGCCTGACAAAGCGACTTACTTGGCAAATCACAAAAAACTGGGTTGTGGCCGTAGACCCAGCTGTCAGCCTCTCCACGTACAGTACTCTTCCGATGGAAGTCATTCCTTGACGATGTTGACCACGCTGCACGGAGAGCACCACGGCGGTGGACGACGACGAGGCCTAGGAAGGGGACGACGCAGAGCCAGGGGAGACGCGGCAGTGGAAGCCCGCGCGGAGAGGAGTACGAGGGTTCACTGGTTCGGCTGCGGTGTGAGGCTGCCGTCGCCGCAGGGCCTGGCCAGCGGTGGGAATAGTAGGGGGCGGTGAGGCCTCCGCGGCAGCACAGCCAACCACGGGAGGCAGGAGCATGCGGCATGACCGGCGCTGCTTTGGGCGGCTAGAGCAAGAAGACTAGAGGTTGAAGAAGCACTATGGCCGTTGGATGGACATCGTACGGTTACTGGAGCTAGAATCGTTCATATTGACTAAGTTGAGAAAGACCTTCGTCCACGTCAACTTAGTAGGCCCACAAGACAGCCTGCCACCAAGGTGGGTGAGGGAGTCCTGGATTAGGGGGTGTCCGGATGGCCGGACTATGACCTTTGGCCGGACTCCCGGACTATGAAGATACAAGATTGAAGACTTCATCCCGTGTCCGGATGGGACTTTCCTTGGCGTGGAAGGCAAGCTTGGACATACGATATGAAGATCTCCTCCCATTGTAACCGACTCTATGTAACCCTAGCCCTCTCCGATGTCTATATAAACCGGAGAGTTTTAGTCCGTGGGACGAACAACAATCATACCATAGGCTAGCTTCTAGGGTTTAGCCTCTCTGATCTCGTGGTAGATCAACTCTTGTACTACCCATACCATCAATATTAATCAAGCAGGAGTAGGGTTTTACCTCCACCGAGAGGGCCCGAACCTGGGTAAAAACATCGTGTCCCTTGTCTCCTGTTACCATCCGCCTAGACGCATAGTTCGGGACCCCCTACCCGAGATCCGCCGGTTTTGACACCAACATTGGTGCTTTCATTGAGAGTTCCTCTGTGTCGTCATGCTTAGGCCTGATGGCTTCTTCGATTATCAACCACGGCCGCGGTCCAGGGTGAAACTTTTCTCCCCAGACAGATCTTCGTATTGGGTGGGTTCGCACTGCGGGCCAACTCGCTTGGCCATCTGGAGCAGATCGAAAGCTACGCCCCTGGCCATCAGGTCAGGTTTGGAAGCTTAAACTACACGGCCGACATCCGCGGGGACTTGATCTTTGACGGATTCGAGCCACGGCCGAGCGCGCCGCACTGTCTCGATGGGCATGATCTAGCTCTCCCGCCGGACAGCGCCCAGAGTGCCGCTCAGGTGTCCGCTCCGACCATTAGTTCGGAGCCAACTGCGCCAGTCGGGAACGGACGGTTGGGCGCCACCCCCGAAGCCGCAACCTCTACAGCGATAGAGCCAAATACCAGCCTAGTCCTTTGCAAGGCCCTTGACTCCAAGGTGCCGGACTCTGTTCCGGACTCCGAATATTCCGCACCCCCTCCGATCGAACCCAATTGCGCTCCGATCATGGAGTTCACCACCGCGGACGTCTTTCAGCACTCGCCCTTTGGCGATATCCTGAACTCCCTAAAGTCTCTCTCTTTGTCAGGAGAGCCCTGGCCGGACTATGGTCAGCAGGGTTGGGATGCGGACGATGAAGAAATTCGAAACCCACCCAATACCCACTTTGTAGCCACTGTCGACGATCTAACCGACATGCTCGACTTCGACTCCAAAGACATCGACGGTATGGACGTCGATGAAGGAGACGACCAAGAACCAGCACCTATAGGGCACTGGAAGGTCACCTCGTCATATGACATATACATGGTGGACACCCCCAAAGCAGGGGATGGCGATGAAAAAGCGGAGGACGACCCCTCCAAAAAGCAACCCAAGCGCCGACGTCAGCGGCGCCGCTCTAAATCCCTCCAAAGCAAGAACGGCGAATCCGGCACCAGAGACGTCAACACCCCGGACAGTGCCGAAGACGTCCCCCTCCAGGAAGATTCAGCGGAGGAGGACGAAGGAGCCAGCCCGTATGAGAGAGCGGCCGAGAGAGAGGTCGAGGACGACAATTATATGCCTCCCTCCGAAGACGAGGCAAGCCTCGACGATGACGAATTCGTCGTGCTAGAGGATCCCGTCGAACAAGAGCATTTTAAACGCAGGCTTATGGCCACGGCAAGCAGCCTCAAGAAAAAACAGCAGCAGCTTAGAGCTGACCAAGACCTGCTAGCCGACAGATGGACTGAAGTCCTGGCGGCCGAAGAGTATAAACTCAAACGCCCCTCCAAGAGTTACCCAAAGCACAGGTTGCTACCCCAACTAGAGGAGGCAGCAACTAAACCTACATCACCAGCGTACGATGCGCCCGATCGGCCACCCCGTGGCCGCGACAGAGAGGCCCTCCGGCCCTCAATCCAAGCCGCACCCCGGCGCCGCTCTAAGAATAGCACGGGGAAACGCAACAGACCTGCGAGACATATTGGAGGATAAGGCAAGGCAAACAAGATCGATCTACGGATTGCGTGGGCGCCCCACATCATGTGACGATAACCGTCACACCGGATATGATAAATACCGCCAGGCTGAATACAACAGACCAAGCTCATCCGAGCTGTGTCGCGATATAGCCCAGTACAGGGGCGCCGCACACCCACTATGCTTCACTGACGAAGTAATGGATCATCAAATCCCCGAGGGTTTTAAGCCCGTAAACATCGAATCATACGATGGCACAACTGATCCCGCGGTATGGATCGAGGATTATCTCCTTCATATCCACATGGCCCGTGGTGACGATCTACACGCCATCAAATACCTCCTACTCAAGCTTAAAGGACCAGCTCAACATTGGCTTAACAGCCTGCCAGCAGAGTCAATTAGTTGCTGGGAGGACCTGGAATCCGCATTCCTTGACAACTTCCAGGGCACTTATGTGCGACCACCAGACGCCGATGACCTAAGCCACATAATCCAGCAGCCAGAGGAATCAGCCAGGCAATTCTGGACACGGTTCCTAACCAAGAAAAATCAAATAGTCGACTGTCCGGACGTCGAGGCCCTTGCAGCCTTCAGGCACAACATCCGAGACGAATGGCTTGCCCGGCACCTAGGACAGGAAAAGCCGAAATCTATGGCAGCCCTCACGACACTCATGACCCGCTTCTGCGCGGGCGAAGACAGCCGGCTAGCTCGTAGCAATAACATAACCAAGAGCCCTGGCAATTCGGATACCAAGGACAACAATGGCAGGTCACATCGCAACAAGCACAAGCGCCGCATTAACGGCGACAATACTGAGGATACGGCAGTCAATGCCGGATTCAGAGGCTCTAAACCCGGTCAGTGGAAGAAGCCATTCAAAAGAAACCGTCCGGGCCCATCCATCTTAGACCGGATACTCAATCGCTCGTTCCAGATACACGGCACCCCCGAACAACCAGCCAATCACACCAACAGGGACTGTTGGGTGTTGAAGCAGGCAGGCAAGTTAAGTGCCGAAACCAGAGACAAGGGGCTGTGTAGAGATGACGAGGAGGAGCCCCGGCCGCCAAATAACAGAGGAGAGAAGGGATTCCCCCCGCAAGTGCGGACGGTGAACATGATATACGCAACCCACATCCCCAAAAGGGAGCAGAAGCATGCTCTCAAGCACGTCTATGCGTTGGAGCCAGTCGCCCCAAAGTTCAACTCATGGTCCTCCTGCCCGATCAGTTTTGATCGAAGGGCCACCCCACTAGCATCCGTCACGGCGGATTCGCCGCATTGGTCCTAGACCCAATCATTGACGGATTTCACCTCACCAGAGTCCTCATGGACGGTGGCAGCAGCCTGAACCTGCTTTATCAGGATACAGTGCGAAAAATGGGTATCGATCCCACAAGGATTAAACCCACAAAGACAACCTTTAAAGGCGTCATACCAGGTGTAGAAGCCAGCTGTACAGGCTGAGTTACACTCGAAGTAGTCTTCGGATCCCCGAACAATTTCCGAAGCGAAGATTTAATCTTCGACATAGTCCCATTCCACAGCGGCTATCACGCCCTGCTCGGACGAACCGCATTTGCAAAATTCAATGTGGTGCCGCACTACGCATATCTCAAGCTCAAGATGCCAGGCCCTCGCAGAGTCATCACGGTAAATGGAAACACCGAACGCTCTCTCCGAACGGAGGAGCACACGACGGCCCTGGAGGCAGAAGTACAGAGTAGCCTCTCAAGGCAATTCTCCAATCCAGTTGTTAAACGTCCGGACAGTGTCAAGTGAGCCCGAAGTAACCTGCAACAAGGCCAGCTGGCACGTTCCGAGCAAGCATAGCAGTGCGGCCCCAACCCCAGCCCTTGCTAGATGGCGATATCGGTACCACACATACATAATTACGCTTTAGAAATACCATGGGCATAAGGGGAGGGGCACAACTATGGCACGGCCAGAATGCGGCTCAACCGCACTAAGGGTGTCACGCCAAATATGCGACCCTATCCAAAAGGAACTCGAAGGTCCCACCAAGGATAGACCCGCATATTGAAACGCTTTTGCAAGGTGGATATCATTACATCAACATTACATAATAGATGGGGATACATACAAAAGGCATACAATGCCACACGAATACAACATCACAATACATAAGAGCAACATCCGACTATGGATGAAACACAAACATAAACTCAAACGACATCCACCCTGCTATCCCAGGCTGCCGACCTGGAACCTATCCCCTGATCGAAGAAGTAGAAGAAGAACTCCGAAACAAGCAAACATCTCTCTCGCGTCATGATCATCGCATAACTTGTACCTGCAACTGTTGTTGTAGTAATCTATGAGCCACGAGGACGCAGCAATCCCATTACCATGGGTATCAAGACTAGCAAAGCTTAAAGGGAAAGGAAGGGGTAAAGTGGTGAGGTTGCAGCAGCGACTAAGCATATATGGTGGCTAACATACGCAAATAAGAGCGAGAAGAGAACAAGTGGAACGATCATGAAGCTAGCAATGATCAAGAAGTGATCCTGAACTCCTACTTACGTCAAACATAACGCAAAACCGTGTTCACTTCCCGTACTCCACCGAAAAGAGACCATCACGGCTACACACACGGTTGATGTGTTTTAATTCGGATCTGGTGTCAAGTTATATACAACCGGACATTAACAAATTCCCATCTGCCTATAACCGCAGGCACGGCTTTCGAAAGATTGTACCCTGCAGGGGTGTCCCAACTTAGCCCATGATAAGATCTCGTGATCACCGAAGGATATACCTTCTCCCAGGAAGACCCGATCAGACTCGGAATCCCGCTTTACAAGACATTTCGACAATGGTAAAACAAGACCAGCAAAGCCGCCCGATGCGCCGACAATCCCGATAGGAGCTGCACATATCTCGTTCTCAGGGCAACACCGGATGAGACTAGCTACGAGTAAAACCAACCCTCAAGTTGCCCTGAGGTGGCCCCGCAGGCAGCTTAGTTCGGACCAACACTTAGACAAGCACTGGCCCGGGGGGGCTAAAATAAATATGACCCTCGGGTTGGCCGACCCAAGGGAAAGGTATAGGTGGTGGTGAGGCAAATGGTAAAACCAAGGTTGGGCCTTGCTGGAGGAGTTTTATTCAAAGCAAACTGTCAAGGGGGTCCCATAAATCACCCAACCGCGTAAGGAACGCAAAATCCGGGAACATAACACCGGTATGACGGAAACTAGGGCGGCAAGAGTGGAACAAAACACCAGGCATAAGGCCGAGTCTTCCACCCTTTACCAAATATATAGATGCATTAATTAAATAAGAGATATTGTGATATCCCAACATAATCCTGTCCGTCATGGAGCAATCTTCAACTTCACCTGCAACTAACAACGCTATAAGAGGGCTAAGCAAAGCGGTAACATAGCCAAGCGACGGTTGCTAGGAAGGGTGTCAAAGGTTAGAGGTTCATGGCAATTTGGGAGGCTTGATGAGCAAAAGATAGGTAATGCAGCATAGCGATAGAACGAAGCAACTAGCATAGCAATGATAGTAGTGAGATCCAGGGTAGCGGTCATCTTGCCTGAAATCCTGCAAGGAAGAAGAACGAGTCCATGAAGAAGACGAACGGATGAAGCCGAACCAAGCGTAGACGAACGAATCCTCACGATCGCAACGAAACGGGAACTATCGAGAAGAAGCACACAACATAGTAAACACACCACACATGAACAAGGCATGATGCACAACAAGCATGATGCATGACAAGGCTACATGAAGCTACTCATGGCAAGGGATGATGCAAACAAGAGCAACACATCAAGGCAAGTTTAAATGAGGCCGGGAACAACATATAACAATTCCGGTAAGTCCTCATATGCAAATTTCGAAATTGGTCCAGATCTGAACAAACATTAAGTTGAAGTTGTTAAACAGAAAGTTAAGATGCACCAAGATGATCTACATGAGATTCTAGTCAAGTTACATATAAAGTTCATTAAGTTCAGAGCTACGGCCTAGAAGATATGAGCAAAACAAGTTAAACATGGCATTGATGCGAAATGCATACAAACATCAAGCAAACACCTCAAAACATGGATGCAACATGATAATATGAAACTACATGCAATTCTAAGCAAGTTTCATATATAGCACACTCAAAACGGAGCAACAGTTCAACACACACACGCTATACAAGTTTAAATGACAAGCTGTCCAAAACAGCAACTAGGCATATTGCAAGCATCAAAACAACATGCTATAGGATCTCTACAAGAAAACAAAAGGCATGGGCATGATGTACAGGTAAAGCATAACAAAACATGAACACTGAGCTATCTTCAGAAATCACTAGAACATGCTCAAACACACATGGCAAGATTGCAAATAATATTAGTTTCAGACTTTGCAGAAAATAACATCAGGTTGCAATGTTTAGAGCTACCAAACAACATGTTACAGGAACTTATCATGGCAAACCAAGGCATGGCATGAACCTAATAAATGGATAAAACAAAAGTCCCTTGCTGACCATGAGCCAAAAAGGATCAGAAGATATGATGGCACCCATGTAAACATGGCAAGTTATATTACAGATTCAAACATGGCAGGAACAACAATAAGAAGGCATGTTGATGAGCTTGTACCGCTCACCACAGAGTAATAAATGGCATGGCAAGGCAACCAACAATAATAAGACATGTTTATGAAGCTAAGCATGGCAATAGCAAGTTCATAGGGTGCATGGAACACTAGCAACAATCATGTCAACAACTGAACTTAATGTTAACAGGCTGACAACAACATTATATATCAACTTTGGAGCAAGATTACAACAATCTACAGCAAGCCATAATTGCAACCAGGGGCATGGATGGATAGAGAATAACATGTAGAACAAAACAGCCTTAGTGAACATCTCCAGATTGTGCATAGAATGACTTGTAGCAGCAGGTTTACATAGCATCACGAAATAACAGATTCAGCCTAGCAAAACAGTAACAGCAAGTACACTACTTAACAAGCTCGATTCACTCACCACAAGTCATTGCATGACAAGATAAGCATAGCATCATCAAGAAGACATGTTTATGAAACAAACCAAGGCAAGAAGAAGGTCATAGCATGCAAGGATCAACTACAACAACCTTGGCAAAATTGAATAACATGTAAACAATCTGCCAGGAAACATTTTGTAGCAAAAGTAGAGCACGAAAATGACATGCTAGACTAATCCATAATTGCAAACAGGGGCATGAATGGATAGGCAATAACCATATATTAAAAACACCCTTACTGAAGTATTTCAAAATAAGCATGGATCTCTATGTAGCATCATGTTTACATGGCATCAAAATAACAGCAGAACAGGGACTAAAATCAGCAACATCACGAAGCCTAGTTTACATGCTTGTGCTAGTCACCACATTGATCACAAAAATACATGGCATACACCACTGTAAAGATGGCATGGCATAGACCAAAACACGTGTAGACATCAACCTCATAGGATGCACACATCAAACATGGCAAAAATGACAAATGAGCATGTTCTGTTAAGAAACAAGAACTAACATTGTGAAGCACTCTTGCAACGATGATTCAGGCATCAAGATGACCTCAAATGAACATGATGCAATGGAGTGAAATTAAGTACTCGTTGAATCGAACAATTTGATATGCTACACGCCCAAAACGGAGCAATATCCTAGGAGATATGGCAGGTCAAACAGGGCATGAAAATGTTACAGAGAAAAGGACTTGGTGAAATTTACCCAGCGTGAAAAGGGAATCCAGATCGGGGGAGTTCCATTCCTCGTACAGGACGCCTCCGGTGGAAGTCAACGGCCATGGTGGCGGGCGTGGGACTCCGCTGGGCTTCGGGAAGGCCGGGAATGGGTGGATCCGGGCATGGGGCCTCCGGATCCGGTGGTGGAAGGGGTCCTAGGAGTCCGGATGGACGGCGATGAGCAGAGGCAGGGCAGCGGTCTTCAGGAGCCATGGCTGTCGGGGAGCTCCTACAGGAAGCATGGTGAGGGGATAGATGATAGGGAGAGCAGAGGAGGGAAGGAGAAGGAGGCGGGACGGTACGACCTAGCTCCGGCAAGGCCCAGCGGCGCGCTCGCCGGCCGGCGCGGCGGGGCGGCGAGGAGCTCCTCCCTGGAGCTCGGGAGCGAAGTAGGAGGCTGGTGCAGAGGGGCGTGGGCGGCGTGATCCGGGCCCAGATGGGCTCGGCGGGCTCCACGCGGGCCTGGGCGGGCCGCGTGGCTGGGAGGCGCAGGGAACCCGCGGCGGGCTGACCTGGCGCGCTCCGGTTGGCCGGGAGCGGCGGCGCAATGATGTGGCGGCGGCTGATTCGCCGGGGTGAGGTGGCTGGTGGTGGTGGACACGTCCGGTGGCGGGATGGACATGTCCGGCTGCGGGAGGAGGAATATGGCTAGGGTTTGGACTGCGGGATTTTTGGGAGAGATGCACATATATATAGGTAGAGGGAGCTAGGAGTGTCCAAATGAGGAGCGGTTTTCGGCCACGCGATCGTGATCGAACGGCGGAGAGCATGGAGGGGGTTTGGATGGGTTTTGGGCCAGTTTGGAAGGGTGTTGGGCTGCAAAGAATAAGGGGGTTTCGGGCTACGTGGTTAACCGTTGGAGTACCAAACGACCTCCAAATGGCACGAAACTTGATAGGCGGTCTACCGGTGCTATACCAAGGCCGCTTGGAAAGCTTCGGTCCATTCTGTGAACGCTTAACACCCGCTCACAATGAGAGACAAAAGGGGAACGCCAGAGGACATAGGAGCGCCGGATTGCAAAACGAACAACGGGGAAAATGCTCGGATGCATGAGACGAACACGTATGCAATGCAATGCACATGATGACATGATAAAATGCAACACGCAAGCAAATGACATGGCAACGATGGCGAATAACTGGGTGACACCTGGCGCATCGAATCCGGGGCATTACAAAGGGGCTCCCTACTCCGCCGTTTGTTTTTTATATACTTTCAGGACCCAACTATTCGGAAGGCCTGTCCGGCAATACACTCACCAAACACACGATGCAACAGCCAGGGAGAGAACAAGCTGCGTCAAATGTCCAGGTGGTCTCTATAAAGACCTTAATACCTGTTTTACTTAAAGTCCCGCAGCTTGCCCCTAGAGGGGGACATGTCAAATAATCCCATCTCTTGCTTATCGCACTATTTGTATCGTTCTGCTTTCATAGCAGCCCTTTTTTAATAAACAATACATAGCTCCTATCTATTATTGTGTTCATTTATTTTCTTTTTTTCTATATATGTTCAGTCATGACATTATGCAACCGTACACTTTGGTACGGCCAATACACCAGGGGCTTAAGCACCCCATAACATGGTGTGAGAAGACCGAACAATCTCACGAGTGCGGCACCCCGAACTTATAACACTATATGCATCGGCTCCGAATCATGTCTTGGGTCAATAGTTGGGTTTGCCTGGCTCCCATGTTTTGGTACCTTACATTCCGCAATGTTGGCTAAGGTAGCGCTGGGAGAAATACTGTGATTGTGCCCCAGTTGAGCTGGGTTAACACCTCAGTAGAGAAAGCTAAAACTAACCATCATGATAGTGCGAGAGACCGGTCATTGTTCCTGAGGTTTTTCGAGTCCTTAAAGACTCATGCCGCTTAGAGCGAGGAGCCGGATTTATCTGGCCTAGGCGTGGATAGCGCCCTGAACTCGGTCTTCCGAATACTAGGGGCTTCGCCGAAATTTAAAATTATAGATTCTATGGCTAAGTGAGAGTGATAAAGCATTATAAGTCCAGTGGCCTGGTTCGTTGTGCTGAGCGCCTCCCTAGATGGACCCAAGAATGGGAACAAGAGCGCTCAGGTTTATCCCGAACACCCCAGCACTCGTGGCATGGGGGTAGAAGCCGACGACTTGCATCTCTCAGATTTTGATAAACGGCCGCACGGAAGGTAATATTTTAAATTAACAAAGCGTTGCTTAATGCATATGAACAAAGTTTTCAGCGTACAGGATCACAAATGCGAGTCTACTCAAAAATTACATCTTTGGAGCATTCACCCGCTATAAGGCGGGCACCCTTCAGGACGCCCTTATAATACATCTCGGGTGTGCGATACTCCTTGCCCGGCGGTGGCGCGTCCGTCAAAAGCTTCTCCGCGTCCAGCTTACCCCAGTGCACTTTAGCACGGGCGAGGGCCCGACGGGCACCTTCAATACAGACAGAGCGCTTGATGACTTCAATCCATGGACACACGTCCACCAGCCGCCGCACCAGACCGAAGTAGCTCCCATGCATGGCTTCCCTAGGCCACAGCCGAACTATGAGGCCCTTCATGGCTTGTTCGGCCAGCTTGTGGAGCTCGACCAGCTGCTTCAGCTGGTCGCTCAGGGGCACCGGATGTTCGGCCTCAACATACTGAGACCAAACCACCTTTTCCGTCGAGCTCCCCTCCTCGGCTCGGTAGAAAGCGGCGGCATCAGACACACTACGAGGCAGATCGGCGAACGCTCCTGGAGAGCTCCGGATTCGGGTAAGTAACAGATAATTTACTTTTATGTTCTTGCTTTGCATAAAGAATGCCTTACCCGCCGCTATCTTCTTCATCACCTCGATCTCCTGGAGGGCCTTTCGGGCTTCGGCCTTAGCGGTCTTGGCACTCTCAAGAGCCAAGGCGAGCTCGGACTCCCGAGTCTTCGAGTCACGCTCCAAACTCTCGTGTTTTTCCACGAGAGCCTGGAGCTCTTGCCGCACCTCCGACACCCGCGCCTCCTGCTTCTCTCGCTCTGTGCGCTCCAAGGCCGCACTGTTTTCGGCCTTGGAGACCCTCTCCTTCAGGGTCGCCACCTCGGCCGTGGCCCCTGCAACATTCATGTTGGTCCTGTCATTATTTGCAACCAAGTATTTCTACATACATTTACATGCAGTATTACATACCCTCCTTGTCCTCGAGCTGCTTCTTGGCACCGCTCGAGGCTCTCCTTCAATGCATTGACCTCCGCAGTCAGTGCGACAGAGGTCTGCAGCGCAGCCTGCATTCCCATATTGACATATTTTTAGTAGAATCATGCGTATGTCTTTTTAGATCGTCAGCTCGGCTTTTCTTTCCGAATGCCGAACTGAGCATCAGGGGCTACTGTCTATGCGGTAACAATTTTATATGTTTTGAACACATACCTCAAAGCCTATTAACAGACTTGTGCAGGCTTCTGTCAGCCTGCTCTTGGTGGACTGAACCTTCTGAATCACCGCACTCATAACAGTGCGGTGTTCCTCGTCGATGGAGGCGCCGTTAAGCACCTCCAGCAAATTGTCCGGCGCCTCCGAATGGATGGAGGTCGCCGACATCGTAGGCTTTCCCTTCTTAGGAAGGCGCCGCCTGTCGGACTCTGGAACCGTTGATGGTTTCGAAGCAGTGTCCGGCCCGGGGCCGGACATAGATCCCTCTGGGGCTTTCCCCCTTTGGGCCTGCAGTCCGGGAGGTCGCCTTGAGGCGCCTCCAGGACCACCTCTTCCTGTTTCAGTCCCTTTTGGGACCCCACCTCGGCATCGTCCGCGGGGAGAGGGGAGGAGGCCGTCGGAAGTGAAGCGCTGTTCACATCCGACGAATTCAGAGAGCCGCTCGACGAATCGCCGAGCTGAGCTCTGGGCGGACAACATAATTAAATTCGGCGTCAGAAGCTACCGAATAATAGAGGAGCGCCATAAGTCATTCGGGTAACCGGACACTTACGATTTTGCCAGGGGCTTGACCTTAGATGGCCATTCCTCCCCGCCATCTTCGGCATCGGAGGCGTAGTCCGGCAAAAGGGTCTTCCCCTTCTTGGACCGTCCGGCCTCCCCAGTTGGGGCGGCCTTTCTTTTCTTTCCTCCCCCCGTTGGAGGGGGAGAGGCTTCTTCTTCTTCCTCCTCCTCGTCTTCAGAGGCGGAGGGTGCTTCGAGGTTGTCGGGCGATGAATCCGACACCACCAGGCGCCGGGAGCTCTTTCGAGTCCCCGTGGCCTTCTTCTTGGCTTTCTTCTCCGGCACCACGTGAGGTGCTGGAACCAGCAGCCCCATCAATCGGGCATCCGCTGGGTCTTCTATTAGGGGAGCCAGACAGATAACCTGCCCGGACTTCCTCAACCAGTCCTGTCAAAGGTAGGGAACTTTAGATCCCGCATAGAGTCAGACTATGAAAGACAAGAGTCTCGTAAAGGGTAGAATAGCTTACCTCGTTGGCCTGGCACCGTGAGCTGAATCCGCGATCCTCGGTAGCAGATGCAGGGGCCTCGGCGCCCTTGAACAGCACCTTCCAGGCATCTTTGTACGTTGTGTCGAAGAGCCCGCTCAAGGTTTAGTGCTGTGCCAGATCAAACTCCCACAATTTGAAGGCCCGTTGTTGGCATGGGAGGACCCGGTGGATAAGCATGACCTGGACTACATTGACGAGCTTGAGATTCTTGCTCACCAGCTTTTTGACGCAGGTTTGGAGTCCGGTCAGCTCTTCTGAATCTCCCCACGTTAGGCCCGTCTCTTTCCAGGAGGTGAGCCGCGTGGGAAAGCCAGATCGGAATTCAGGCGCCGCTTCCCATTTGGGGTCGCGCGGCTCGGTGATGTAGAACCACCCTGATTGCCACCCTTTTATTGTCTCCACAAAGGAGCCCTCGAGCCATAGGACGTTGGCCATCCGGCCCACCATGGCACCTCTGCACTCCGCTTGGCGGCCGCCCACTACTTTCGGCTTGACATTAAAAGTCTTCAGCCATAAGCCAACGTGGGGCTGGATTCAGGGGAAGGCCTCACACACGACGATGAACGCCGAGATGTTGAGGATGAAGTTCTGGGCCAGATCGTGGAAGTCCAGGCCATAGTAGAACATGAGCCCCCGGACGAACGGGTGAAGAGGAAAACCCAGTCCGCGAAGGAAATGGGGAAGAAAAACAACCCTCTCATGGGGCCTGGGGGTGGGGATGAGTTGCCCCGCCTCTGGAAGCCGGTGCGCGATGTCGTTAGACAAGTATCCGGCTGTCCTCAGCTTTTTGATTTACCCCTCCGTGACAGAGGAGGCCATCCATCTACCTCCTGCTCCGGACATGATTGGAGTAGGTTGAGGTGGGAAGTGCGGGCTTGGGCGTTGGATCTCGAGTGCGCAGGGACGGATGAGAAAAGGAGGAAGAAGGCGTAAATGGGAAGGGTAGATCCTTATCCCCTTATATGGGCGGCCGAAACTACGAGCCCGCACCGGCCTAGTAAAACTCGCTTATCTCCCAAGCGTCGCGGTTAATGGGGCGGTTAGGTTACCCACGCCCGTATTGATGAGAATCCCGGAATAAGGGGACACGATCTCTGCTTTGACAAGACGTGCCAAGAAACCGCCTCGCCAAACACGCTGAGGTGGAACAGTAAAATGATTCGAATAAAGGCTTGACCGTGGCATGATGTCACGCTGCAGAATACGTCAGCAGATTAGATTTGTGCAGAAATTATTCTCTTTGTGGCGGTATGTGGAACTTATTTTTGTAGAGCCGGACACTATCCTTGTGTTCAACATCTTCTATGAAGTATTCGGAGGAGGAACCCGCCTTGCAATGCCGAAGACAATTTGCGTGCCAGACTCGTCGTCATTGAAGCCTGGTTCAGGGGCTACTGAGGGAGTCCTGGATTAGGGGGTGTCCGGATGGCCAGACTATGACCTTTGGCCGGACTCCCGGACTATGAAGATACAAGATGGAAGACTTCGTCCTGTGTTTGGATGGGACTTTCCTTGGCGTGGAAGGCAAACTTGGCGATACGATATGAAGATCTCCTTCCATTGTAACCGACTCTATGTAACCCTAGCCCTCTCCGGTGTCTATATAAACCGGAGACTTTTAGTCCGTAGGACGAACAACAATCATACCATAAGCTCACTTCTAGGGTTTAGCCTCTCTGATCTCGTGGTAGATCAACTCTTGTACTACCCATACCATCCATAATAATCAAGCAGGAGGAGGGTTTTACCTCCACCGAGAGGGCCCAAACCTGGGTAAAAACATCGTGTCCCTTGTCTCCTGTTACCATCCGCCTAGATGCACAGTTCGGGACCCCCTACCATAGATCCGCCGGTTTTGACACCGATAGTGGGTCCCAGCTAGTTGGGGGAGTATTCATTTTTTTGTGCGTAATAAGGAGGCACTTCCGGTGGGTCCGAGCTGACAGCGGAGGGAACTTTTTTTTCACGAAATACGGTGGCACGTCCGGTATGTCCCAGCAGTCAGGGGGAAACGATTTTTTTCGCAAAATACTGGTGGCCCGTCCAGTGGGTCCTCGCTGTCAGGTGGAGGAATAATTATTTTCCGCGTAATAAGGAGGCACTTCCTTGCGGCTGCCGTGGACCCAGCTGTCAGCCTCTCCATGTACAGTACTCTTCCGATGGAAGTTGGTTGTTGACCACATTGAACACGCCGTGCCGAGAGCACCACGGCGGTGGACGATGGCGAGGCCTAGGAAGGGGACGACGCCGAGCCGGGCCACGGGAGGCAGGAGCAGGCGGTACTTCAGCCGACCACGGGAGGCAGGAGCAGGCGGCACGACCGGCGCTGCTTTGGGCGGCTGGAGCAAGAAGACCAGAGGTTGAAGAAGCACTATGGCCATTGGATGGACATCATACAGTCACTGGAGTATTGGCTATGTTGACAAAGCCCTCCGTCCCCGTTAACTTAGTAGGCCCATTGTTGGAGTAAATGACCATGGGTAGCCTAACCGGCCTCCCATTGGCCCTTAGAAAAAACAATAGGCCATCGAGCCTTGAAGCACCCAAGATGCGGGGCCGCCTTCCTCCAGCCGGCTGTCTCACAGGCCGTCTATCGGAAGGCGGCCCGGCCCTAAACTATGTTGGAGGATTCCACGATATGGCCGACTCCAAGAAGCCGGCCATGGAAAGACCGACTCCAAGAAGCCGGCCCAAGAAGACCGACTCCAAGAGGCCGGCGCCTGGCAGGCGGCCAGGGGCCGTGCCCTAAAAGTCTGCACCCCCCATAACGATGATGGGACGGGGCGTGGCAACAGTGGACCCTACCACCCCCGAATCCCGGAGCACGCATGGCTACAGTACGCCGTACGGGACGGCCATCACACTTCCGGCGTGGCACTGTTGCCATGCTGATCATGACGCCCTCCACGACGGGCTGCCAGTACGGCCCGTAGACGGCGAGCCCCTTCGGTCAGAGAGACGCCTGAAGGCGGCCTGGCCTCCCGCAGCCGGCCTGAGGCATGGCTGGCTTCCTATAGCCGGCTTGCTCCGCTCCTTGGGGCGCACGCACCATTAAGGAGACAAGACGAGGTAAGGCTACAGTGAGAGCCCGCAAGGTGGCGGCACTGCAGCCATGCTTACCTCGACAAAGCCCTCTTCATCAGAGGTGAGGCAACAGTAACCAGCCCCCGACAAGACCCCCAAGCGGTGGGGCCGGCCTGTCGACCAATGAGCCGGCAGCCGGCGGGACCCACCAGTCAGCGGGCCCTAGCAACCGGCGGAGAAGCCGACAGCCATAGACACTGACGGCTATGGCCCGCGCCCAACCAGATTACCATTGTACCCCCGGTGGGTAGGCCTATATAAACCCCCAGGACACCCATGCAAAGGGTTGATCTCATAGAGTCTTAGACACCACCATAGGGAGAGAAGAGAGCTAGCCTTGCCCTTCTTCCTCCTCCCACCGAACAGCTCAAGGAGCCTCTTGTAGCTTCTTATCGATCTAGTGATCATGCGGAGACCATGCAAAGCAGGAGTAGGGGTATTATCTCCACGGAGAACCCCCAACCTGGGTAAGATCCACCGGCGTGCATGTCTTTGCCTTATCCCGTTTCCAGGCACCGGCGATGTCTTACTGGCTCCCACAATGATAAGCCATTCGTTGGCATATGTCGCACCTATCACCCGACGTTTGGCGCCCACCATGGGGCCAGGTGCATCGTCGTCCGGAGACCTGCTCTGGACGGGCACCCTTTTCCTCCCCAGCGAGCGTAGCCAGCCCGACACGCCCGATGGCGCTTGCCCCGACGCGCTGCAAAGCGTCGACGACACCTGCGCAACGAGCTGCCTCGCTGATCTTCTTGGCGAGGCTCGCATCTCCGACGAGCCTGCATCCGATGCAGGCACAAGCTTCCCCGAGAGCCGCCTCATCAGCCTCCTCGACCAACTCCACATCTCCGGCGAGCCTACCGCGGACTTGGAGTCGGTCGGCTCCACCGACCCGATGCTTGTCGACTCCGACACGGTGTCGCTCGATGCCTTCCCCACCAACGTGATCATCTTCGACGACCCTCTTCCTCAAGCCGACAGTGGCGGCAGCACCGTCACCGAGGTGCTAGTCATCAGCCATGGCGTCACCTCGACGAAAACACCCGCGACGCCCTGCAGGCAACGCTACACGATCTGTCCGCCCCCATCCCGGCGGACGCTGATGCCGAGACGCTGGAGGCACGCCGCCTTGCTCTTCTTGCGGAGGGCCAGAGGATAGCCTCCATGAGACTCCTCACTGAAGCCCACCAGCACGAAGTTGACCACGCCGCCTTCGGTACGCCGCCTCCAGAAGGGCCAAGCTGAGTCGGCGTCGTCAAGAAACATGGCATGGCCATTGCCAGCATGCTAGGAGCAGACCACCCAGTCTACACCACGCCCCTCGAGAATCTATGTGCCACCCAGTTGATCGTAGATGAGATAAATTATCTGGGAGCCGACGAGCTCCCCTACATGACCAGACGCATCCAGCAGCTAATCGAAGCGGCCGCAGAGCGGCATGAAGCTGGCATCCGAGCTGGAAGCCCCCCTCGCTGAGAGCACGATGCGACGTTGCGTATGCAGCCGGACTCGGCGGCGCCCGTGCGAGGCAAGATAAGGAGCCGGCTGCTAGCCGCATCCAGACTCGAATCACCATCGAGCGCGACGCAGAAGGCCCCCCTCGGGGTGTGGACGATGAGGCGACCCGCCTCCTCCTTTGCCTCGTGGGGAGAGATATCCCACACCGCCGCCTCTCACGCATCCGACTCTCAACGGCCAACTTGGTCGCCGCGAAGGAGTCGGCGAGAATGATGCCCACCCTCGGATTGACCACCTTGCACGATCCCTGGCCCTAGAAGAAGAAGATGATGTCGGCCCGCCTTGTTTCGGCCCCCGCATCCACAACGAGCCCTTCCCCAAAGGGTTCTCGCTCCCAAGAGACACGCCCAAGTACAACGGCTCCGTGAAGCCGGAAGATTGGTTGATCGACTACTACACCGCGGTTCGCATAGCAATCGGCAACAGGCGCGTTGCCGTGAAATATGTCCCCCTAATGCTCCAAATCACGTCGCGCACCTGGCTCAATTGCCTCAAGCCTTACAACATCAACAGCTGGATGGACTTCATAGAAGCCTTCATACGCAACTTCACCAGCACCTACAAACGGGCTCCCAAGCCCCGACAGCTCTCCTTGTGCGTACCAGGGCCCAATGAATCAACCCGCGACTACCTCACGCGTTCGGCCGAGCTCCACAACTCCTACGAGGGGGTGCACGAGGTTCAAGCCATAGAGTACTTCACCGCCGGGTGCAAAGAGGGCACGCTTCTCAAGCACCGACTCCTCTGCGACGAGCCGACTACCCTCGACGAGATGCTGATCATAGCAGACAAGTACGCCATGGCCGACTCCTCAATGAAGACTGAGCTCCGGCTAGACGCCTCTGGAAAAGTGCTGGCGCCGGCTCCCAAGACGTCGGATGGAGAATCAAGCCGACGCCCGTATCAGGACGACCACACGCGCAAGGCCCCTATGCCATCTTCCACAAGCCGGCAGGTGGCCACAGTCGAAGACGAGAAACCTGAAGGGCGGCCGGCACCCAAGAAGCAGAAGGGCGGCAGGCCAGCTTGGCAGCCGACTTTCTCCTACGAGCACACCCTCGATGCTCCCTGCAAATCCACAGCGGCGCGAAGCCGTCCAACCACACAACTCGGAAGTGCCATTGGCTCACACGAATCTCCAAGGGCGAGGGGCTGTTGCCGCCTCCACCTGCAGGCCAGCCACCTCCTGCCCCACAGCAGCCGACCGCTCGGCCAGCAGTTGGAGCTATCCAAGACGAATTCCCTGATGAACATGCCGCCTATGTCGTCTTTACAAGCCAGACAGAATATCGGCGCAGCCGGCACCGACAACAGCAAAAATTCAACGCAGTCGCCTCCAATAACCCCGAGTTTATGCATTGGTCGGAGAAGCCCATCAGCTGGAGCTAGGCTGATCACCTAGAGGTGATGCCGTCTCCTGGCTCCTATGCATTGGTTTTGGACGCCACCCTCGCGACAGAAAGGCGAGCTACCCATTTCTCTCGCGTGCTGATAGATGGCGGGAGCAGCATCAACATACTGTACCGAGATACCATGGAGAAGCTCAACATCAAGCCGAAATAGCTCATGCCAAGCCGCACTATGCTCCATGGCATCGTACCCGGCCTATCTTGCTCACCAATCAGCAAGATCAAGATGGATGTCCTCTTTGGGGGCAAGGATCATTTCCGCCGAGAAGCAATATGGTTTGAGGTAGTGGATCTGGAGAGCCTGTACCATGCATTGCTTGGCTGACCTACTTTGGCCAAGTTTATGGTTGTGCCCCACTACGCCTACCTCAAGATGAAGATGCCGAGTTCCAAGGGCATCATCACCATAGCCGGAGACTACAAGAAGTCTTCTGAGTGTGCAGCAGCTAGCAGCCGGCTGACCGAGTCCCTTGTGATTGCTAAAGAGAAGAAGATGCTGAATCAAGTTGTGGCCATGGCTGGCAAGCAGCCGGCCCTGTCCCCTGACCCCAAGGAATGTGATGCTCAAGGTTCTTTCCAGCCGGCCAAAGAGACAAAGAAGATACCTCTGGACCCGGAGCACCCAGAGAGGTACGCTGTTGTAGGCTCCGGCCTCGACAGCTAATAGGAAGGCGAGCTCGTCGATTTCCTCCATGAGAATCGGGACATCTTTGCATGGTCTCCCAAAGACATGCCGGGTGTCCCGACGGATTTCGCCGAGCACAATCTACACGTCCGATCTGACGCCAAGCCGGTCCGGCAGCCCTTGCGCCTCCTGTCAGATGAGAAGAGAAGAGTGGTCGGAGAAGAAATAGCCCGGCTTCTGGCAGCCGACTTCATTATGGAGGTGTTCTTTCCAGAATGGCTTGCCAACCCGGTCCTGGTGTTGAAGAAGAACAAGTAGTGGCACATGTGCATTGACTACACTAGCCACAACAAAGCCTGCCCTAAATATCCTTTTGCTCTGCCAAGGATCGATCAAGTGATAGACTGCACAACCAGATGCGAGTTGTTGAGTTTTTTGGATGCTTACTCGGGCTACCACCAGATAAAGTTAGACCCAGCTGACCGCCTGAAGACCGCCTTCATCACCCCATTCGGAGCTTTCTGTTACCTGACTATGACATTCGGTTTGAGGAATGCCGGTGCCACTTTTCAGCGTTGCATGCAGAAATGCCTCCTCAAGCAACTCGGCAGAAATGCCCACGTCTATGTAGACGATGTTGTGGTGAAGACGGAGAAACGCGTCACCCTGCTGGAAGACCTCAAGAAGACCTTTGAGAATTTGCGCCAGTTTCAGATCAAGCTCAACCCAGAGAAATGTGTGTTCGGGGTACCAGCCGGCCAGCTGCTAGGCTGCCTGGTTTCTGAACGCGGCATCGAATGCAACCCAGTGAAGATCAAGGAAATAGAGAGAATGAAGATTCCTACCAAGCTGCGAGACGTCCAAGAGTTCACCGGATGCCTGGCATCTTTGAACCGCTTCATCAACCGGCTCGGAGAGAAGGGTCTCCCCCTCTACCGACTCATGAAGTCCACTCACTTCGAGTGGAATGACTAGGCGGACCAAGCTTTCCACGAGCTAAAGAAGATGATGTCCACGCCGCCTGTCTTGGCAACACCGGCTGAGAAAGAGCCCATGTTCCTCTACATTGCCGCTACTAGCCGGGTGGTCAGCATAGTTATCGTGGTCCAGCGTCCACAAGAAGGCCGAGCTCAGCTAGTCTAGAGGCCGGTATATTATTTGAGCGAAGTACTGTCCACCTCGAAGCAGAACTACCCGCACTATCAGAAGATGTGCTATGGTGTGTACTTCACCTCCAAGAAACTCAAGCCCTACTTTCAAGAGCATCCCATCACGGTCGTATGCATTGCCCCGCTCGCCGAGATCATAGGCAGCCGGGATGCATCCGGCCGAGTGGTGAAATGGGCCATTGCGCTGGCTCCTTACGCAATCTACTACCAGCCCCGCACCACCATCAAGTCCCAAGCATTGGCCGACTTCCTCGTCGACTGGGCCGAGACCCAGTACCTGCCATCGGCCCCCGACTCCACTCATTGGCGGATGCACTTTGACGGATCCAAGATGCGTACCGGCTTGGGAGCCAGCATCTTCCTCACCTCTCCCAAAGGCGACAAACTCAGATACACATTGCAAATCCATTTTGCTGCCTCCAACAATGTGGCCGAGTATGAAGCACTCATACACGGGCTGCGGCTAGCCAAGGAACTCGGCATCCGCTGGATCCTGTGCTATGGCGGCTCAGACTTGGTGGTCCAGCAATCATCCGGCGACTAGGACGCCAGGGATGCAAACATGGCAAGCTACCGCTTCCTCGTTCAGCAAATCAGCGGATACTTTGAGGGGTGCGAGTTCCTTCATGTGCCACGGGCCGACAACGAGCAAGCAGATGCCCTGGCACGAATAAGCTCCACCCGGCAAGCTATACAAACCGACGTCGCCCTCCAACGCCTCCTCAAGCCGTCTGTCAAGCCGTCTTCGGAATCCATTTCCATCTTCGTGCCGCCTGACCCCGACACAGTCGGATCTGACTTCGAGAACCAAGCAGGCGGCTCGGGGACTTTGACACCTAGCTCGGGGACTGCCATAGTCGAACCCGGCCCTGGGACTACTACAGCCGGCCCAGAGACTGCACCGACACAACAGGCGGTGGCCGACTCCAACTCCTCACAACCCAGCCCGCCCACCCTGGTTGCAGTAGCCGTTTTGGCAATAGAAGAAGTCACAGCTCCATCATGGGCCCAGCCCATCCTCCACTTCCTGATAAATGGAGAGCTGACGACTGACGAGATCTCGGCAAGACAAGTCCAACGCCGAGCCGGAGCATACACAATAATGAACCGAGAGCTTGTTAGGCGCAGTGTTACTGGAGTCTTCTAGTGCTGCGTCGAGCCAGAGAAAGGCATAGCAATCCTCGAAGACATCCACCAAGGCGAATGCGGCCACCATGCCGCCTCAAGGGCACTCGTTGCCAAAGCTTTCCGCCATGGATTCTTCTGGCCGACTGCTTTGGAGGATGCCAAGGAGTTAGTCAAGCACTACAAAGGGTGCCAAATCTTCGGCTCCAAGCAGCACCTGCCGGCTTCTGCACTCAAGACCATCCCCCTCACCTGTCCCTTTGCCGTCTGGGGACTGGACATGGTGGGCCCATTCAAGATGGCGCGCGGCAGCATGACACATCTGCTTGTCGCCGTGGACAAATTTACCATGTGGATTGAAGCAAAGCCGATCAAGAGGCTGAATGGGCCGACTGCCGTGACATTCATCACAGTTATTACAACCTGGTATGGAGTACCACACAACATCATCACCGACAATGGCACGAATTTTGCCAAGGGAGCACTGGCACGTTTCTGTGTGACACAGGGCATCCGACTGGACATAGCGTCCGTTGCCCACCCGCAGTCAAATGGCCAAGTTGAGCGAGAAAACAGCCTAATCCTCTCCGGCATCAAACCACGATTGGTCATGCCGCTGGAGCGTTTGGCTGGCTGCTAGCTCGACGAGCTGCCGGCCGTACTCTGGAGTCTTCTCACTACCCCAAACAAGTCAACCGGCTTCACCCCCTTCTTCCATGTATATGGTGCCAAGGCTGTCATCCCAACTGACATCGAGTTCGACTCACCTCGGGTCACCATGTACACGGAGGCGGAGGCCATGGAAGCACGAGAAGACGGCGTTGACTTGCTGGAAGAAAGCCGGCTGTTAGACCTCAGCCGGTCCGCCATCTACCAGCAGGGTCTACGCCGTTAGCATAGTCGGAAGGTCAAGTCAAGATCTTTCCAAGAGGGTGATCTTGTGCTCCGGCTGATCCAGGGAACAGCCGGCCAGCACAAGCTCTCGGCCCCTTGGGAAGGCCCCTTCATCATCAGCTGGGCTCTAGGCAATGACTCCTACTACCTGATCGACGCGCAGAAGCCGAAGGCACGCAAGAGAGATGATTTCGGCAAGGAGTCGGAGCGACCATGGAACGCCAATCTTCTCCGAAGATTTTACAGTTAAAATGCAGTATGTACCATGCTACCTTTTGTATTAAGTATGAGACAACAGGCTCCCCGAGGAGTTCTCGAGGACTACCCTCTTTTATCTATGAATGCCGGGTATCATACCCATGGTTATGCCACTACATTCGTTTTTTCGTCTGGCACCGGGTTCGACTAGTCGTCCCGGGCACTTGCCGCCTTGAGTTATGTCCATGTTCTACCTGCAGTCAGACAAGTAATGTGCCATCACCCAAGCCCTCTCTCGTTAAAGTCGCAGCTCGAAGAATCGGCTGTCCAACTAGCAAGAGCCAAAGGCGGAAAAGAAGGCCCACATGAAAAACGGCTAAGGACTAACGAACTTACATAACGCAAGCAGGCTTCCCCTCCTGCCAACCGGCTGTCGAAGCAGCCGGCTGGCCGGCTTCCCTTCTTACTCTGCTACAATCTAAGAAAGCTTGAGTACTTGCCCTCCCAGACGGCCAATTCCTTACCTGGCCACAGACTGCAGAGCAGCTATCCGGCTGGGAAGGCGGCGACCAAGAGAGGGCGGCAAAGGAAAACAGCCAAAAGATAAAAAGCAAGTAGGAATGGAAGCCAAGCACATGCATAATAATATTTACACAAAAGGCCTTCGAGAGGCCGACATTTGACAAAGTTTGAATACACCCCCAGTGGGTGGAACTGTGCAACGTTAATAAAAAGCTATTCAAGGAGTAACAAGCAGGAAAGCAAAGACGACGAGTCAGGCCAAGGGAGCAACTAGGGCGTCGGGCAGATCGTAGGAGACGATGGTGCTGGCTGGAGGAGTGGCCGGCTGGCGAGTCTCGGCCTGATCATCACATGTGGTAGGCGGTGCATTCTCACGTGCCTCGTTGCTGGAGGCACGATCAGGCTGAGGCTGGCTGGCTGCTTCGCTATCCGGCACAATGTCTTCGCCGTCTTCCTCCTCCTCCTTACCCTCGTTGCTGGAGTCGATCTCCTCCGCCGAGTCTTCACCATCGGCCGGGTTCAGCCCGAACCATTCCTCCGGCTGCGCGACGCCGTCTTCGTTTACCTCAGGAGCAAAGGCGCTGGTGTCGGTGAAGTTGACGATCGGTGCGACGCGCTGGATGATAGCCGGCCGCACCGCCTCCAGCTCCTCGTCAGCCTCCTGCCGCCGGGTGCGCAGCCGGTCCAAGTTCAGCCTAGGATAGCAAGCCCGGACGAAATCTAGCACCCGTCGAGCGCCAGACCGAGCTGCTAAAGCCTTCCAGGCCTCAAGGCGTCCGACTGCTACCTCCAGCCAGTCGACAGTACGGCTGGGGGTGCGGGGAATCACCTTGCCGGGCCAAAGGGCGGCCAGCACCTGCGCTCCGGCATGCTGAAGCCGACGGAGCATTCGGTAGGCCGGCTGGAGGCGGGCTTGGATCGCTAGAAGCTGCTCCTCAAGAGACCGGTTGGCGTCCGGTGCGATCTCAACCTGTCACGCCCAATATGCGACCCTATCCAAAGGGAACTCGAAGGTCCCACCAAAGATAGACCCGCATATTGAGACGCTTTTGCAAGGTGGATATCATTACATCAACATTACATAATAGATGGGGATACATACAAGAGGCATACAATGCCACACGAATACAACATCACATACACATAAGAGCATCATCTGACTACGGATGAAACACAAACAGGAACTCAAAGGACATCCACCCTGCTAGCCCAGGCTGCCAACCTGGAACCTATCCCCTGATCGAAGAAGAAGCAGAAGAAGAACTCCAAACAAGCAAACATCGCTATCGCATCATGATCATCGCATAACCTGTACCTGCAACTGTTGTTGTAGTAATCTGTGAGCCACGAGGACTCAGCAATCCCAGTACCATGGGCATCAAGACTAGCAAAGCTTAAAGGAAAAGGAAGGGGTAAAGTGGTTAGGCAGCAGCATCGACTAAGCATATATGGTGGCTAACATACGCAAATAAGAGCGAGAAGAGAGCAAGCAGAACGGTCGTCAACTAGTAATGATCAAGAAGTGATCCTGAACTCCTACTTACGTCAAACATAACCCAGAAACCGTGTTCACTTCCCGGACTCCGCCGAAAAGAGACCATCACGGCTACACACGCGGTTGATGCGTTTTAATCCGGATGTGGTGTCAAGTTATCTACAACCGGACATTAACAAATTCCCATCTGCCTATAACCGCAGGCACGACTTTCGAAAGATTATACCCTGCAGGGGTGTCCCAACTTAGCCCATGATAAGCTCTCGTGATCAACGAAGGATATACCTTCTCCCAGGAAGACCCGATCAGACTCGGAATCCCGGTTTACAAGACATTTCAACAATGGTAAAACAAGACCAGCAAGACCGCCCGATGCGCCGACAATCCCGATAGGAGCTGCACATATCTCGTTCTCAGGGCAACACCGGATAAGCTAAGCGTACAGGTACCGACGTAACCCAAGTTGTCAAGGGATGGTCCCGCACGGTGCTCTAGTTTGGACCAACACTTAGACAAGCACTGGCCCGGGAGGGCTATAATAAAGATGATCCTTGGGTTATTTACTCCCAAGGGAAATATAGGTGGTGGTGAGGCAAATGGTAAAACCAATGTTGGGCCTTGCTGGAGGAGTTTTATTCAAAGCGAACTGTCAAGGGGGTCCCATAAATCACCCGACCGCGTAAGGAACGCAAAATCCGGGAACATAACACCGGTATGACGGAAACTAGGGCGGCAAGAGTGGAATAAAACACCAGGCATAAGTCCAAGCCTTCCACCCTTTACCAAATATATAGATGCATTAATAATATAAGAGATATTGTGATATCCCAACCAAAATCCTGTCCGCCATGGGGAAATCTTCAACTTCACCTGCAACTAGCAACGCTATAAGAGGGCTGAGCAAAGCGGTAACATAGCCAAGCAACGGTTTGCTAGGAATGGTGTCAAAGGTTAGAGGTTCATGGCAATTTGGGAGGCTTGATGAGCAAAAGATAGGTAACGCAGCATAGTGATAGAATGAAGCAACTAGCATAGCAATGATAGTAGTGAGATACAGGGTAGAGGTCATCTTGCCTGAAATTCCGCAAGGAAGAAGAACGAGTCCATGAAGAAGACGAACGGATGAAGCCGAACCAAGTGTAGACGAACGAATCCTCACGATCGCAACGAAACAGGAACTATCGAGAAGAAGCACAAAACATAGTAAACACCCCACACATGAACAAGACATGATGCACACACAAGCATGATGCATGCCAAAGCTACATGAAGCTACTCATGGCAAGAGATGATGCAAACGAGAGCAACACATCAAGGCAAGTTTAAATGAGGCCGGGAACAACATATAACAAATCCGGTAAGTCCTCATATGCAAATTTCGAAATTGGTCCAGATCTGAATAAAACTTATGTTCAAGTTGTTAAACAGCAAGTTAAGATGCACAAAGATGATCTACAAGAGATTCTAGTCAAGTTACATATAAAGTTCATTTAATTCGGAGCTACGACCTAGAAGATATGAGCAAAACAAGTGAAACATGGCATTGATGCAAAATGCATACAAACATCAAGCAAACACCTCAAAACAAGGATGCAACATGATAATATGAAGCTACATGCAAAAACAAGCAAGTTTCATATAGAGCACACTCAAAACGGAGCAACGGTTCAACATACACACATGAAACAAGTTTAAAGGACAAGCTGTCCAAAACAGCAACTAGGCATATTGCAAGCATCAAAACAACATGCTACGGTACCACAACATAAAAACAAAAGGCATGGGCATGATGTACAGGTAAAGCATTACAAAACATGAACACTGAGCTATCTCCAGAAATCAATAGAACATGCTCAAACACACATGGAAGGATTGCAAATGATAACAGTTCAGACTTTGCAGAAAATAACATCAGGTTGCAATGTTTAGAGCTATCAAACAACATGTTACAGGAACTTATCATGGCAAACAAAGGCATGGCATGGTTCTACTCAAAGCATAGATCAAAAGTTCCTTACTGACCATAAGCCAAAAAGGATCAGAAGATATGATGGCACCCATGTAAACATAGCAAGTTATATTACAGATTCAAACATGGCAGAAATAGAATTATGAAGGCATGTAGATGAGCTTGTGCAACTCACTACAGAGCAATACATGGCATGGCAAGGCAACCAACAGTAAGAAGACATGTTTATGAAGCTAGGCATGGCAAGAGCAAGTCCATAGGGTGCATGGATCACTAACAACCTTGGCAAAATTGAATAACATGTAAACAATCTGCCAGGAAACATTTTGAAGCAAAAGTAGAGAACGAAAATGACATGCTAGACTACTCCATAATTGCAACCAGGGGCATGAATGGATAGAGCATAACCATATATTCAAAACATCCTTTGTCACATCCCTAGTTCTGGTATGCTCAAGGCTAGCTAGTCATGTGTGCATCATGTTTAAATTCCATTTAATTTTGAAATGGGGATTTGTGAAACCCTCAGAATCATTTTTGGAAATGACCCAAATAAAAATTTCTCCAAAAAGGTCGAAGAAAATGTTCATGTTGCTCTCTGAAAATATTGTACAGAGATAAAAATCAAACCAATATTTTTAAGAGCCCATAAGTATTTATTTTGGGCATTTGGAATTAATGCATAAATATTTGCATTGGATATATATTTGTTATATATATAATATATGTCCAAAAATAATGCCATTTGTACCACTAGTTCCTACGAAAATTGGCATAAGTAAATAAAATGATTTAGTACTTTTTCTTAAATCAAAACAAATGTCAGAAAATAGAAGAGAAAACAAAACAGGAGCAAACTTACCTGCGGCCAGCTCCTGTGCTGGCCCAGCACTGTGCGGCCTGGCTGGCCCAGTTGGCCAGCCCAGCCCGCCTCCTCCCCTGTCTTCTTCCTCGTGCCTACTGGCACTGTGCGTGTCACGCGCGCGCTCGCCCGCGGCCACGTCTCCCACCACCTCCTGCTTCTCCCTCTCGTCGCCCTGGACGCCCTGGACGACGCCACGCACCGCCCCGCACCTCTCTCCCTCTCCCTCGCTCTCCCTCTTTCCCCTGGTTCTCTCCCGCACGACCGCCCGAACACTGCCGTCGCCACCGCTCGCCATTGCCGTAGCCACCGCCGCAGCCTCGCCTCTCCGACAAGTCCAACAGCTCCGCCACATCGCTCTCGTCCTCTACGCCAAGCCGCGAGATGCGGGAAGCCCTGGAGAGCCGCCATCGTCGCCTTCTTCACCTCCGGTCGCTGGAGATCATCCTCGCCGCCACGCAGCCGTCCCGCCTTCCCGAAGATCGCAGACGACGCCATCGAGACCGCTGTGAGCCCCGCCGTCGATTCCCCCTACTCCCCTGCTCTTCTGCGCCCTCCAGCCCCTCTGCCGCTCGAGCCGAGCTCTGGCTGCCGCCGCGAGCTCTGCTCCGGTGAGCTCCGGCCACCGTGCGACCTCCCGTCGCCTCCGCTGGATGCGGATGAGCCCTGGCTACGCCCCGGTGCCCTTAGCTGCCGCCCCCGTGCACCGCAGCGCTGTGCCCTCCCTCGGCCGAACTCCGGCCGCCACGGCCGAGCTCCTCGCTATCGCATCCGGCCACCCCAGGCCCGCCTGGCACCACCGCCTGACGCGTGCTGGTCTAGGCTCTCGAACGAGCCCAGCCACGCTGCGAACAGGGCACCGTAGCCCGTTTCCGCGGCGCTCTGCCGTTTCGGGCCTCGCCGGCGGCTTAACACCGGTGGGGTTGACCACCTTGACCGCGCTGGCCTGTCAGGTGGGTCCGGCCCGTCAGGTGATTAGCTTAGTGCTAATCACCGCTTATTTAACCCCCTGACACTGACCAGTGGGCCCAGTGCCATTAATCCTTTAATTAGGATAAAACTAACCCCTATTTAACCCGTGTCACTGACGTGTGGACCCCACACGTCAGGTTTCACCAGTCAGCGTTGTTGACTTGCTGACGCAAGCATGACGCAATGCCGACGCAATTATTTATTTTCTGGATTTAAATTAAATCAGGAAAATCCAGAAAATGTTATAAACTTCAAAAATCATAGAAATTCAACCGTAGCTCAGATTGAAATAATTTATATATGAAAAATTATCAAAAAATGCAATCTATCCATTTGTACTAGTTTCATGCATGTCAAACCAACTTATCCCTACTGTATAAGTGAAACACTAAAATGGCATATATAAGAGCTTAAATTGGAGTTGCATTTGAACCCTTGATTCAAATGGACTTCATTCAATTTGAATACTAGTTGCATTAGCTCAAACAGCATCACATCTACATGCCATGTTCATGCATCATATTGTTGCATATGTTTGTGTATTGATTGCCGACACTATTCCTTCTCGATAGGTCCTGCTCCGGAGTCCGTTCCAAAGTTCCTGTCTGAGGAGCAGTGCCTTCCTTGTTGATCTACCAGGCAAGCAAACCCCCTTGTTCATTCTGATAAAATCCTACTCTCTCGCTCCTGCTCTTTGTTATTGCATTAGGACAACAACAATTCATCTGCTACTTTGTGCTGCGGTAGTTGAACCCATTCCTCTGCATGACCTGTCATTACCACAGTAAATAGTTGAAACCCACTAGCATGTGTAGGAGTTGATTGAAGCCACTGTTGTGTTCCTACCATGCTATGTCTGCTATTGCTTAGAGTTGTGTCAGGTCTGATTCATTGGGAATGAATTGGAGTGTTAGGATATGTTCTGATGCTGAGAGTGAAGTGTGTGAACACAATTTGGTAAAGGTAGCGGTGAGAGGCCATGTAGGAGTACATGGTGGGTTGTCTCACTGGAACCGTCCTTAAGCACTGAGTTCTGTGTATGTTGTCCAATGACCAGATACTACCACACATTGGAATGCTTAAGTGCCCCTCTCGACTTATTAACCAACTTGGTCTCTGTCCAGGAGTTGCAACTAGTTTCTGGTGTTTGTAGGTAGTGTTAGTAGTCTACCAAGTGGCACCCGGCCAGGTGGGCTTGGGATAGACTAGGCACAGTGGCACGGTGTACCAAGTGGCACCCGGATGGTGGGCTTGGGAACCCTTCTCACATCGTTTGGGGCCGTGAGCGACACCCCGGCCGGATCTCCTTGCGGATGGAACCCGAATAGGCGATAAACCTGGACTAGAGTCTTGTGTGGTTAGTCAGGTCGTGGCCGACACCCTCGCCAGGCTTCCGCTTGAAGGTTGCTGAGATACATGACGTGTACATGCGGTAAGTGGCGAGAGCGTGTGTGAAGTAGTACACCCCTGCGGGGTTAACATGATCTATTCGAATAGCCGGGTCCGCGGTTATGGACTTCTTGGATGCTTACATGGTACATAGACAACTTGAAGTGGATACTCTAAAATGCTCAAGACAAGTGTGAGTGCTATGGATGGCCTTCTAGTAGGGAGATGGGAATGAATCCATAGTAGTGTATTGTGTGGTGACTAGTGGACTCGTGTGCGCCATATCACCTCAAAGAAGTTCTGGTAGTCGTAGAATAGGATAGCCACAGAGTCAAAGCTGGCTTGATGTAACTAAACCCCACATTACCCTCTTGATACAAATGCATGTATGATAGGATCTGATGTAAGTCTTGCTGAGTACCTTTGTACTCATGTTGCTTTATTTATGTTTTTGCAGCGGAGACTTCGGTCTTACTAGTGTTCTCGTGGACTTCGACAAGTAGCTTGTACCTCAGCTACGATCTTGATCGGATATTGTAGTTAGTCAGGCTCTTCAGCCTTTTTCATTTGTAGATGTCTGTACCCAGACATGTAATGCTTCCGCTTGCTGCTTGTATGCTCTGAATGTTGGGTCATGTGACCCCTGTTTGTAATAAATGTTATGATGGCTCTCTAAGCCTTATCTATATGAGTTGTTGAGTTATGCTGTGATGCCATGTTGTACAGCACATACTTGCATGTTATGCGTACGTGTAATGTGTATTGCTATGTGTGGGATCTGACTATCTAGTTGTTTATCCTTAGTAGCCTCTCTTACCGGGAAATGTCTCCTAGTGCTTCCACTGAGCCCTGGTAGCCTGCTACTGCTCCGGAACACTTAGGCTGGCCGGCATGTGTCCTTCTTCGTTCCTGTGTCTGTCCCTTCGGGGAAATGTCATGCGGTGTCTATCGGAGTCCTGTTAGCCTGCTACAGCCCGGTTTATCGGAGTCCTGCTAGCCCAGTTGCTACAGCCCGGATTCACTCGCTGATGACCGACACGTTCGATGCTGGGTCATGTATGCCTGTCCCTGTAAGTTAGTGCCACTTCGGGTTCACGACTAGATATGTCAGCCCGGGTTCCTTGTCATATGGATGCTAGCGACACTATCATATACGTGTGCCAAAAGGCGCAAACGGTCCCGGGCATGGTAAGGCGACACCCGTGGGAATACCGTGTGTGAGGCCGCAAAGTTCTATGAGGTGTTACATGCTAGATCGGTGTGGCATAGAATCAGGGTACTGACATCCTTACTGAAGTATCTCAAAATATGCATGGATCTCTCTGTAGCATCATGTTTACATAGCATCAAAATAACAGCAGAACAGGGACTGAAATCAGCAATATCACGAAGCCTAGTTTGCATGCTTGTGGTAGTCACCACATTGATCACAAAAATACATGGTAAGCACCTCTGTAAAGAAGACATGGCATAGATCAAAACTCATGAAGACATCAACCTCATAGGATGCACACATCAATCATGGCAAAATGACAAAAGAGCATGTTATAACAGTTTCAGCAGATTAACATCATGAAGCACTCTTGCAACAATGATTCAGGCATCAAGATGAACTTAAATGAATATGATGCAATGGAATGAAATGATGTACTCGTTGGGACGAACAATTTGACATATTACACGCACAAAACGAAGTTACGGATGTAGAGATACGATGCGATGAACATGGCATGATAATGT
Source organism: Triticum aestivum (assembly GCF_018294505.1). Lineage (NCBI taxonomy): Eukaryota > Viridiplantae > Streptophyta > Magnoliopsida > Poales > Poaceae > Triticum > Triticum aestivum. The sequence goes on from NC_057810.1 coordinate 595,352,792, forward strand.
TAAAAAACCAGGGACTTAGGGATTTTGGGGTCAACCTCCAGTTTTGCATGGACTTCGAGGCGGCAGCGGATCTCGCCGGATCTTCGCCGGAGATGGAGAGGAAGGGGGCCAGAGAGGCGGGGAGGCCGGATCCGAGGCGCTCCTCGCCGGATCCGCTTGGAGGAGGCGAGGGGAGGCCGGGCGGCGCGGCGGTGCTGGGGTCGGGGAGGCGCGGAGATGGCGGCGGGGTCGACGGCGGCCG